>NW_026867714.1:0-123887 GCF_020745735.1 Hemiscyllium ocellatum | reverse complement strand
CCCCAGTGTACTTTCAGGAAATGAATCTCCCGTGATTTATGGTCTGCCCTAAACGTTGATTCCAGATACACAGATATGTGGTAAACTTTTCAATGGTCTCTGAAACTGCCAAGCTAGGCCGTTATATCAAACTGCTCCAAGGTCTTAATTGATAAACCTGGACAGAACCCCGGAACCAGCCTCTGTATTGGAAAGAGAAACGCGGATTCACAGTCCTGTCGACGCTGCAGGGACTTCTTCCCTAAAATCTGAGAGTTTGTAACAACATTTACAGAGCTTTCCACAGACTGCACAGAAACATCAGGAAAGAGTAGGTCATATTACACATTGAACCTTCCCCACTCTAGTTTTTGGCCAAAAATCTCTTCAATTCACTTTTCCCAAATACTGCATTATCTATATCCGTTGAAATGATTAACTATCGGGAATAAAAAATGAAGTAGGAACTTCGGTCCATCAACTTTGCTCTCCCTTTCAATATAATGATGGATGACCATGTATCCCCATCCCAAACTCTTGCTTCAACTTCATCCCTTTAGTGTCTAGAAATCCTTATTTATATTCAGTGCCTTTGCTTCCACAGCCTTATGAGGCAGAGATTCCCCAGGTTAACCTGTCTCTGAGTGCAGACATTTCTTCTCATCTCAATGCAGAGTGACCTGTTTGCATCTAATACTGTGGGCCCCTTGTTTGAGACATTCCAGCCAGGGGAATTATCATCCCTGCTGACAACCTGTCTCGCCATGACAGAGTTTTATATATGACACGAGATCTCCACTTATTTTCATAAACCCCATGGAATACAGGCCCAGTCGCCCCAAACTCTGCTCCCACAACAAGCTGTCATCCCAGAGATCAGTCTGATTATCCTTCGCTGCTTTCCCTCAATGTCAGGTTTATCCTTTATTAGGTAAGGAGACCAAACGTGCACACAATACTGCACAACTTTCGAGATGGGAACTCACCAAGTCCCTCCGTACATCTACAGTAAGACACCCTTACTTCTGGATACCAGTCCCTGGAAATGAAGGTCAGCATACTAATTATCTTCCTATCTGCTTTCTGTTGCTGCTCTCTGTGACTGGTGTACAAAGAGATCGAGATCCTTTTCAATGACACAGCTCCCCACTTGGTGGATCTATGTACACTGGGCATGTGCCAATCTCAATTCCAGTACTGACTTCTGGTTTCAGACTTCACTGCCCTGCATTGACCTCAGAGTTTAGTGAAGAAATCAACAAATTTATACACAGAAGAACCTTCATAGAGCAATAGGTTTACAACAGTTCTTTTTGAAATGTTAGCCGTTATTCTATATTTCCAAACAATGTGCTCAATGTCACGTCTATCCACATTGTTCTTCACCTGACAGGTATTTCCCCATTCCCTCCAATTTTCTCAATCATCTTTGAACTTCTTTACATCCTGGCCACTTACACACAATCTCAATTTGGGGCCATCAGCAGATTTGCAAGGATTACATTGAATACCCTTGAACAAATGTTTGATATGCTTCTGAATAGTTCGGTTGCAAACACAAATTCCTGGATTATCATACTGGTCATTGCTTTCCACTCCAAAATATATAGAACTGTTTTTGCTGATTCACGTTTTCCTTTCAACTCTCCCATTCTCAACCCATGCCAGGAAATTAGATCCAGCTGTTACACACTGTTATGGGCCAGGACAGACCTCCTCAAATCATTTCAAGGAAGTAGCACAGACCCAACATTTTCTCATTGATTTAAGCAGGTGTAAGGTGGATTTTCCAGGAGTGACGCAGCTGAATGAAACACATACAGAAGAGGAAAGCAGACAGAATAACTTAACTATCTGAAAAACCAACAAATTATCCCAATTTAATGATGTTGTTCCAAGAACTTGAAACAATCCGCATAAACACACCATGGCAAAAATGAAAGGAAAAATAAACCCCAGGTTCTTACAGGAGAGATGTCAGAGTGAGGGCGAATCAGAATGGGTCTGCTTCTTTGAGTCTGGTAGCTTCACGACTGCTGTCTGCTTTCAGCAAACAGCAATACTGCGAAAAATCAAGCCAAACAAACCAAAGCAGAGAATCTGCGCTGTTATTCTGCGCTGGGAGAACTGGCTACTTCCCTTTCCTCAGAACAGGAGAACAGAAGGACTAGGATCAAGAGTAGGCTGGCTGGCTATTCGAACCTGCTCTGCCATTTAATAAGATTATGGCTGATCTATTCGTACACTCATATCCACTTCCCCACGCTCGCACCGTATCCTTTATTTACTTCATTCTTCAAAATGCCTTAGCTTTAAAAGCATCAACAACGCACTGAGCAGGCAATTCCATAGAATTAGAACATTCTGGATGAAGAAGCTCGTTCTCAATTCAATTTTAAATGTACTTCCTTCACCTGCCAGTGGAAACATCCTCCCTACTTGTATGTTATTCATTCCCTTCATTACTCTGTATGTTTCGATAAGATCCGAACCCCATCCTTCTGAATTTCAATGATTATCATCCCAGTATACTCAGTCTCTCCTCATACACCAACTCTCTCAACTCCGGATTCAACCCAATGAAACTCCTCTTGACCCCATCCAGTGCCAGCACATTCTTTCTCAAGTAAGGCAGCTTAATCGTCACACAATACTCCAGGTCTCGCCTCACCATCACCCTGTAGAGCTGCAAAATATCTTACCTGCTTTTAAATCCAATTCCTTCAGCAATGAAGGACAACATACCATTTGCCTTCCTCAGTACTTGCTGTATCTTGTGTGTTTCACGAACATGGATACGCAGGTCCCTCTACAGAGCAGCATACTTCAACGTTTTACAATTCAAGTAATAATCCTTTTTACTGGTACTGCTAACAAATAGATGAATTCACATTTACTTACATTGTATTCCATCTGCCAGACGTTTGCCTACTCACTCAAAGTATCTGTGTTCCCCTAAAAAGTTTCACAGATCTTTGCACACTTCACTCTGCCACTCATCTTCGTGTCATCTACAAACTTTGACAAACTCCGAATGCTCCCAACACCACATCATCTCTACAAATTGTGAATAATTGCAGCCCCAACACTGATCCCTGGAGCACGCCACTAGTCACTGATTTCCAGATATGAATAGCACTCATTTAGGCACATACTTTGCTTCCTGTTAGTCAACCAATCTTCTATCCATACGAATATTTTACTCATAACGCCTTTATCCTATGCAGCAGCCTATTGTGTGGCACGTGTCGAACACCTTTTGGAAACCTAGATATATCACATCCACTGGAGCCTCATTGTCTACCTTGCTCATAATGTCTTCATAAATTTCCAAAAGACTTGTTAAGCATGACTTGCCCTTCGGGAAACCATGCTTTGTCTGCGCAATGGGCCGATTTCTATGAAAATGTCTTGCTATTTCTCCCTTGATAATACACTCAAGCATCGTTCCGACTGTACAGATTAAACTAACTGGTCTGTAGTCTCCCATCTTTTATCTACCAGCCTTTTTAAACAGTGGCGTCACATTTGCTGTTTTACACCACCAGACCCACCGAACATGGTCTGAGCTCATTACCCAGCTCAGCGCAGTATCAGCGATCAGTAGCAATGCCCAGCAATGCAGGGAAAACGTCGATGACATTCCCTACTCTGCGAGGATAAAGGGTCATTGTATGCTCTCTCGTCCCTCGCACTGAATGTATGTCTCTTCCATCACCAACACCCGAACAAGGCTCATGCTCTTCTACTCTCATTCCTGCACGCAGCAGCCCCCCACCCCCCCCCACCCCCCGTGTCTCTTGCCTTTGTAATATCCCCACAGATTGTAGTATGCTCTGGAGAAGGGTGTTTATGGAATGTTCCAGATAATGTTTCAAATAGTTCCCAGTTTCAGGAAAATGGCAGTGCCCCAGTGTGTCAAACATTCGGTGAAGGAACAGAGCGTTTTTTTTTAATCACATGCAATTAAAATCCATAATGAGTCCATTCAGCCCTTCAAATGTGCTGTACTTTCTAATCTTGGTTTCTTCAAGCATGTGTTCGGCAGGAATTTCCCTTGGGGACCAACACTCCAAAAATATGTTCCATCAGCTTTTTTACTTTCATACAATGGTAAAAATGCTGCACACAAGCCAATCAAAAATGTACTCATATTTTCTAGTTATCGATATCTAACCACAATTAGTAATGCTGGTTATTTCGCTTAGGTCACCTTTTTACATTCAACCAAAAATAGCATCCAATCAACTGTCTCGTTATAAAATATAATTTCCAGCGGAGACTGTATTTTTCGTCAGCCGTTATCTTGACCGTTATCTGAATTGTACCTTTTTTTCCTTCTTATCAGAGTTTATATTTTATTTTGACTTTGGTTATTTCTATCAAAGCAGTTACACAGTCTTGCAATCTGTTGGCTGGATGGCTGGCTTGTGATGCAGAGCAAAACCAACAGTGCAGGTTCAATTCCCCACACAGACTGAGGTTGCCACCAATGGGACGCCCTCTCAACATCATCCTTTCACCCGAGGTGTGATGACCCTTAACGTGAACCATAATTTGTGGTCTCACTAATGATGAAATCGTCCTTTGGTACTCTATTCTGTCCATGTTAACATTTTGTTTTTGTCAAAAATATTTTTATTCAGAGAAACTCGTTTTAATGCTCAATGAACCAATAATACCCAACTCAAAAAAGCAATGCAAATGAACACAAGTACACTTATGTGCATGTAGATAAAATAAAAACAAGGAAAATCAATGGACAGAAGTAAAATAAAAAAAAACGAATAGTAGAACTCAGTGCAACAAAACTATAGCTCTCAACCTCGAAGAGCATTAACTAATACACGTTAATTTGTTCGTATTTCTTCCTTTCTGGACATTACATTCATTAGTCAAGTTCTTCATAGCTATATAAAAGTCCTTATTAGTGTGGCAGATCAGCCTGTATCTTGGTAATTCAAAAAGGGCTGTCATGTCTTGTAAAAATCCTTTATTTTCTGGTGCAACATACCTTTAAAAAATTCCAAAGGGCTATGCTCCATGACTAGGATACGACAACGCAATAGACCCAGGGGTTTTCAGACACCTAACACAACATAACATTTTTGTAAACACAGGGAGTGAGGGTATTGAAGCACTTTTTCCTATACACATCTGAGTAAGGTAGACTGGGCAGGCCCAGGAAAAGGGAAACCTGAGCCATCTTCAATTCCGTCCCCAAGATCCTCTCCATCCCACCGAACACACCGCTCTTATAGCGCTGGTGGAAGGTCGACAAGCAATGAGTAAGTGTGCCCATAGTCATTCTGTATTTAAGACATACTCCCATCTTGAAGTTTGAGAGAGGATCTGCAGCCAGATAGACTCTGTGAAGAATCTTTAACTACATGGCAACAGTATTCTTACAGGTCGAAATACTTCTTGCATTTTCACAAATATCGTCCCCTGTGTCCAAAGAGATCTGAACTCCCAACTCTCTTTGCAGACCTCAGAAAGGCACAAAGTCTCGTCTGAGGGGCCACTGTCCAACAAATGACAAAGTGTACTGACAGAGAGTGTGTTCTTAGCACTAAGCACCCTCTTCTCTGAATCGGATCTGTACGGGTCTGTTAAAAGCGTGGTTCTCTTTGGAATAACATCTCTGATCTGATAAAAAAAGATAAAACAGAAGAGATCTCTACTCGGTAGTCTATTGTTACGACATATTTGATCAAAGGACATCCTTGCTTCTCCCTCAGATAAATCATCAAAGCAAGATACACCCACGAGTTGGCCACAGTTTAAACATGGAATCCAGTATCCCCCGTCGGAAACACGGTACACCACGTTTTGGGGTAAGAAATGAGGTTTTGCTGTATTGCCCTAAATCGGAAACATTGCACTCCCTACTTTAAAATTATTGATACTGGTTGGGAAATGGCAATACTCCATAAATGTCCTCATTTTGTCTATGAATAGCAGACTAACAAGGGAGCACTTTGCCTGAGAAGCTTCAATATATAACCATATTGACGCCGAGGCCTCACTAACATCGGGTAAAGAGAAGCTTTTTTGATAGCTTTTAATATTCGGGAGATTTACCCCCCTCAAACTGTGGTCTCGATGTAATTTGGTTAACTTATGGTGGTCGCTTATGGTGACAAATCAAGGAGCTACATCATCCATTTAGTCTCCTAAATGTCGTTCTGGGAAACATCAAAGAAAGCATTCACACGCGGTATAGCAAACAAGGGAGGGAAATCATGTTAATAAGAACTATCTGACCTAGCCAGGATATTGGAAGTGCTCCCATATTCGAAGGTCTTGTCTAATTTTGTCAAACAAATGGACAAATCCCACGTAAATATAAGTTCAAATATAGCATTAACGAATACACCTAAATAGGGAACATCCTCATTACCCCCTGGGACCATTGAAAAGAAAATCAGGATTCTCCCACAGCATCAGTTATTTTCCTGAGTTCGCCCATAGACATGGCCCCTGACGTTGTAAAATCAAAGGTACATCCGAAAAAGGCATCAAACTAACGTATGCATTGCATGAGGTGAGGTACCAAAAATTTAAGACCGTCATCTGCAGACAATGTAATCCTACGTGACTTCCATCCCACTTCTGGGGCAGATATGTTGGGGTCCCTGCAAATGGCCTTCGTCAGTGGCTCAATCACCAACGTAAACAACACTAGTGAAAGGGGATAACCTCGTCGACTGCCGCGAGACATATTAATTTTACAGGATCGCACACAGAGGATCACTTTCAAGGACCCTCACCCGCTTTACAAAAACTTTGCCGAGGTAATTCATTCTAACGTATAGAAGAGATACAGCTATTCAACCCAAGCAAACGCCTTCTCTGCATCTAAAGAGATCATTATTACCTTTATAATTTGCTGTTGACACACTTGGATCATATTGAGTAATCTAACATTGTTGGAATATCTGCAGTCTTTTATAAGCCGGTGTGGTACACTTTGTCAATGGAACGATAAATAGTTTCCATCCTTCATATAAGGGACTCAGACAGAATTTTGAAATCAACATTTAGAAGTGAGATGGGCCTATAGGAATTACAATCTTTCGGTGTCTTCCTTTTCTTAAGAATAAGAGAAATATGAGCCTCTCTTAAGGATGGTGGGAGGCAGTCATGACTGTGTGAGTGACTAAACTGGTAAGCATCGACCCTGACAATAGGTTTATAAATTCCTCATAAAATTCACGTGGACATCCATCAGGACCGGGCGCCTTTCCGCCCGGTAACAGCTTTTCACCCTCCAGCACTGACAATGGTGAATTAAGGCAAGACACTTATTTGGGGGTCACCCCTGGAAGATCCAAATTCTTCAAGAAAGATTCTTTTTTGTCCATCTAGCCTCATAATGCTCAGTCTGATATATTTCGGAGAAAAATCTCCGAAATACTGCTTCAATCTTATTGGATCTCAGGTAAGGTTTCCAGTACCTTCCCAAATTAAGGTAATGGCTGTGGGCCTCTCTTTTTCCTCGCAAGGTCGGCTAAATACTTGCTTGGCTTATCACCATGCTCAAACAGCCTTTATTTTGCAGAAGTAAGTTCCTTATTGGCTGTCTGTGTGAGCATGGAATTCACTGCAGACCGAAGTGTTGTGATCCTCTGCAGCCTAACCACCGAGGGTCTATCACAGTATGCCCTCTCGGCTGCCTTCAACCGTGCCTGGAGCAAGCGTTCCTGCTCCAGCTTCTGCTGCATCCTAAGGAATAATTATTCCTTTGGTATAAGCCT
Organism: Hemiscyllium ocellatum; assembly: GCF_020745735.1. Classification (NCBI taxonomy): domain Eukaryota; kingdom Metazoa; phylum Chordata; class Chondrichthyes; order Orectolobiformes; family Hemiscylliidae; genus Hemiscyllium; species Hemiscyllium ocellatum. Next base: position 116,148 of record NW_026867714.1, on the reverse strand, counting down.
TAGCAATTTCCCATAGAATGGATGGGTTACTGGTTGAATCTGAATTAATGGCTAAGAAAGAGCTGAATTCATTACAGAAATACTGAATCTACTTACCATCCTTAAGAATAAAGGGATCTATTCGCCAGTGTCTCGAACCTGCTATATTGTCCTTCATCTTAACCAATAGGTATACTGCTGCATGGTCATAAATGGTAATATTCCCAATTGTACAGAACAAGACTGAATCGAAGATTGCTGCAGGGTGAAGAGAAGATCAACCCTAATGTGGCATTTCTGCGGGTTAAAGAAGAAAGTAAAATCCCTATCTATGAGGTGGATCTGCCTCCATACATCCACCAGCCCCAGTTCCATACAACAGTCCACTATTTGCTTAGATTGGAAAGATGGTGCTGGGTGCCTTTGGCCATTATGTCCACTGTCGGTGCAAACGACAATTGAAATCTCCTCCTAGGATAATGTGCGGCGAAGAAAGATTACTTAATTTGGAAAATGCTTCTATCATGAATTTAAGGCAGTGAGACGGGGGCAATAAACATTCAAAATATCGCTTTTTTCCCCATATATCTTTGAGGGTTATGATCCTCCCGTGGGTATCTAATACAATCTAGTAATTTAAAAGAAAGATTCTTCCTCACCAGTATGGCTTCTCCCCTATTCCTATTATTAAATGACGAGAAATAAACCCAATGAAACACACCTTGCTGTAATGGCAAATGTTCCTTGTCATCAAAGTGCATCTCCTGCAATACGGCAATATCCACCCTCTCCTTTTTAAGACGAGAAAGTACCTTTTCCCTCTTAACTGGCGAATGGCTCCCCTAAATGTTCCAGATACACCATTTAAGCACGACATTAGCCATTACACACTGAAACAATATTTGAAATCCAGAGAGGAAGAACTCGAATTACAAACCGCTGAGCACCAACGAAAAAAAGGATCATAGAGCCTAAAAAGACATACAAACGAAAGCTACTACAACTAACAAGCTCTCAAAACGTTCCAAAACTAAATACATATAAACACAAAAAAAGGATACAAAGTGTCAATGGCATTTATCCCCCGCCGACTGGGGCATTTCCACGTCACAAATCTTTATCTTCTGCCCCATTAACAATACTGCATCCAGGGCAATTAATCACAAACATCGGGATTGAACTGCCCTTAGGTAGGTATTCAGTCATCAGCATCACCTTCATACCTCCCTCCAGCTTGAGCCGAAACCGACACACAAACTAAGCAAGGGAAAAAAGAATAGTAATACTAATGAAGAAGTTAAAAGTGTGTACTCTACCCATCCCCGACTATAATTTAACAGTACTTAATACCAGAAACCTTCAACAAACTTTCCTTTAAAAATGATAAACAAGATTATCGCTTTCCATTAAAGCATCCAGCCTACTTTAAAGTGTCCACAAAGTTTTCACATCCTCTGGAGAGTCAGTGGATCTATTGAAAGATCCACCAGTGGGTGGATCTATTGAAAGCATACGGAGCACCGCTGAGTTCATTAAGGAATACTGAATCTCAAGTTCTCTTAATCTTCTCTTGATATCATCAAAAGATTTTCTTTTATGAATCACTGCCACTGAAAAGACCTGGAAGATCATAATCCTGGAGCTCTCGTCGGGTCTTTTCCCTGTGTTCTGGAAGCTTCCATAAGTCTTTGTTTGTCCCTGCAACTATGTAATCGCAGAAGGACAGGGTGAGGGCGTTGGTCTCAGCTTGACCTGCGCACCGTAACCCGATGAACTGTCTCACTCTTCATCCGTCTCTCTTCAGCTTCAAAGTGGAGGAATCACTGCAGCCAGTTCTCGAAAACATCTCACTGGCTGATCACCTTTATCCGGTCCAGCAGACCGATGATATGAATGTTCTTCATCCTGCCACTGTTCCGAGGTCGTCACCTTGTTCAGTTAAGGTACGGACCTGTTTTTCAAAGGTGAGGATCCGCTCCTGACAGGAATCGATCACAGTCTCTGCCCCGGCAGTTTGGCGCTCGACCTCATCTGTTCTGTTTCCAAGGCTTTCAAGTTGCTGCTTATGTTTTTTGAGCACTGCTGAGAGTGGTTCTATCCTCCTGCTGAATTTTATTTCAGTCTTGGCTTCAATCATTTCAGGTAACTTAGTGAACTCGGTGACCAAGGCCTGGCGAGTAATTGGGTCCATTGAACGAGCAGAGGGGGTTACAGGTGCGGCCATAGGCATGCTGAAACCTTCTGACGGGTTCGCTGCGTGTTGGGACTTATTCGATCCTTTCCTGTATTTTGTTCTTTCCATTTGACAAAATGGGATTAGTAACGATTCTATAGCTCCTTTAGTGTTGAATTGTAAGTAAATGACTGTGGTGGGATGGGGTAGAGCATTACTGTGATGCAGAGATCTGCAAAGCAGACCTTTCAGATCGCTGCCATCTTGTTTCCCCCTTAAAACTTCATCGATTTTATCATTTCTTTTAATTCCTGGATATTCCGGAGCCGTGTCATTAGGTGCCACTGTCTACTTTGTCCCCAACACTGCACATTGCTGCCCACTCCTCGATAATCCTTGACTCCTTTGTGATTCGTGAACCTTGCCTCAAACATATTCAATGTCTCTGCCTCGAATGGTCTGCAGGGAAGAGTGTTCCAAAGGTTCACTACACCCTGAGAAAACAAAAATAAACTGACTCATCGGTGTGCGAGATTAGTTTTATTTTTGCATTCTTACCTGAGAAAGGATATAGTAATATTGGAAGCAGTTCAGAGGTGTTTCACTTAATTTATTCCGTGTATGAAGTGCTGATATTATGAGGACTTTAACAGGTTACCCTTGGAATGAGAGCTGATCTTACTGAAATATACAAAGCCTTGAGGCGAGTGGATCAGTTATATACGGAGTGGGAGTTAATAACCCAAACTTGATGCCATTGTCATTGAACCCCTACAGTGTGGAAGCAGGACATTCGACTCATCGAGTCCACACCAACCCACCGAACAGTATCCTACCAGACCTGTGCCCCTACCCTGACTATGTAACCCTGCATTTCCCATGACTAACCCACTTAACCTACACATCCCTGGTCACTCTGGGTAATTTAGCATGGCCAATCAAACTAAGCTGTATATCTTTGAACTGTGAGAGGAAACAGGCGAACTGGGAAGAAACCCACACAGACACGAGAAACTGTTCGAACTCCACATAGAGAGTCAGACGAGGTTGGAATTGAGCTCAGCTCCTTGCTGATATGAGGCAGCAGTGCTAACCACAAATCTAACATGCTACTCCGTTAGCCCTATTAGTTACCTGCGGCTGATGAAAGAAATCTGCCTCACTTGTTCCTATCACTAAACCTGACCCAGTCTGAGACCTTTATCATCAGTCATATCACCAAGCTGGTTACATTTAAAATTTATTGTGAGCAGTGGAGGAGTGAGACTAGAAAAGGAAGCAGTGACACCCTCCAACCACAGTCAGAAACGGAGTGAGGAAAAATTTACAAAGTGGGATTTCATTCAAGTGGGAATTCCCTTTCCCAGAAGTTTGGGGAATCTTTATATTATATCGAGGCTGGCTTCATCTGATTACCCATAGACAGGTGAATCAGCAATAATGGTGCATTGGGAGAAAAGTGCAGCTGGGATCACAATGAGATGACCCATGACCTTATTTACTGGTGGAGTAGTGTCAAAGGGCCGAATGGCCCACTCGTGTCCCTCAGCCTTATGTTCTGATGTTCCATTCAGCCCTTCAGACCTGCTACACACAGGCAGATCGAGGCCACGCCAATGGTTAGGTGTGGTTTCGGAAATGCACTTGGAAATTCCAGGCTTGGTCAGGAAGTCACCCCCAGCCGCAATCCCTTTTTCCAGGCTTCCCCCCTCTGTAACTTCTGCACTAGAATTGCTCTGAATGCCGTTCCCATACCCCATCCAGGGTTACCTCAGACCAATTTTCTCCTCTCCCGAATGCAACATTGTACAACACGACTTCCAGGAAAATAAACAATTAATTTCCAAAAGCATAGCATAAAAACGTAAGAAGTAGGAACATGAGTCAGCTGTTCGCCGCCTCAAGCCTGAACTCTCATTCAATAAGAACATGGCTGATCTACTTCCGGGCTCAACTCCACTTTCCTACCCAAATCTCTGGGTTAGGGACTTCCAGACATTCACTACCTTCTGAGAGAATACATCATTTTTTCACCTCAAATTGAAATCGATGTTCCTTATTCGGTATCTACCGCTTTGAGTTCGAGACTCAGGGGAAACACCTTCTCAGCATCTACCTTGTCAAGCCCCCTCTGCATCTTGTACATTTCAGTAATATCACCCTCATTCGTTTCAATCACAATGAATAATCGCCTCACCATTTTAAATGTATTCAATAATTCAACCCTCCCATCCCAGGAAGCTGCCTCATGAACCAACCTAGTTACTTGCTGCATCAGCATGCTGACATTACGTTTCATACACAGGAAGACTCCAATCCCTTTGTACTGCTCCTCTTTTGGGAGTCCTCTTCATTAAATAGCAGCCTGCATTTTGGTTCTCAGTGTCATCTCCAAACTCGGATGTATATTCCACTCAGCTCCCGCCGTCAGGCTATCAGTGTAGATTGTAAATAACTGATGCCATCGGCCTGATATTTGTGCCAACCCAGTTAATACGTCTTTTTAATAAAAATCCATTAATCCTAACTCTCCGATTTCTCTGTGTTAAGCAACCATCATCCCATGCTAATATATTATTCATCATACTACGAGCCTCTGCCTTGTGTCAGTACGTTTATTTTGTTATACCTTATGAAGAATCTCTGGAAAGCCTCATGTTCACCAGTTCCCTTTATCAAATCTGCTTGTCACTTTCTCAGGGATTCCTGATGTAGGGTTCCTGCCCGAAACATTGATTTTCCTGCTCCGTGGATGCTGCCTGACATGCTGTGCTTTTCCAACATGACTCAAATCTTGACATTCTTAGGGATCTCCAAAAAAGAACTTGTATGATTTTCCAGAACAAAAATAGTTTCCCCTTCACAAAACCGTGCTAATTCTGCAGTAAGCTTTTCTAAATGCCCTGCAATTCCTTCCTTAATAACAGGCTCGAGCAGATTCCCAGCAATAATGGTTAGGCTAAATGGTTCTCACTTTCTGTCTCATTCATTTCTTGAAGACAGGCGCCACATTGGAGGTTCTCCAGTTTCTCTGGAACACTCCTGCAATCCAGAGATTTATGGAATATTTCACGCAGTAACCACTTATTTTGAAATTAACTATGAAATGCTGCGGACCTGCCTATCCTTATTCTTGTCTGTTAGATAAAAACCTTGTTCCTTTCGATAGAGACAGTTCAAGACCCTCCCTCCTATTACCACTTTCTCGATACCATTGATATGCTTACGGTACTTTCCCCATGAGGAGTGATTTAAAATACTGGTGTAAATTATTGCCTGTTCCCTATGGCCAGTTCTCCAGTCACACCCTCCTAATGTCCTCAATGTACTTTCCTCACTTCACTTCTGCTTCAGCTCACACACACATCTTCAAGCTTTTTATATGTCGACGGAAAAGCTCACGGTTCTTGTTTTTAAATTTCTTGCCAATTTATTACATCATATCTTTTCGTACATTTTCCTCGCTTTCTAGAATCATACAGTCATAGCGTGCACAAATAAACCATTTGGTCTAAGTTGTCCATGCTGACCAGGTTTTCTAAATTAATTTTCAAAATAAAACTAATCCCATCTACTTGCACTTGGCCCATATGCCTCTAAACGTTTCCCATTCATATGTTTGTCCAAATGTCTTTGAAATACTGTAGCTGTACTTGTATCTACCATTGTTCCGGTGGCAGCTCATTCCATACATACATACATTCCCTCTGTGTAAAAAAAATGTCTCTTTCAAGTTTCCTCCCTTTCACCTTAAAGCTATGCATCTGTGTTTGAACTCGCCGATCCTGCAGAAAAGACCTTCACTCTATCCATGCCTCCCATGATATTATAAATTTCTGGACTGCCACCCTCAACCTCGTACATTCCATCTGATACTAACTTCAAGATCAAATGTTTAACGATAAGCACTGCAAATTTGAAAGAATATTAAAAATGACAGGTGTAAAAAACAGCCTAAACTTCATACTGTTAGTTTTGCTCTATGTTACATGAAACTCTTACTAGTGCCAATAAGAGGTCAAGCACCTGAATTCCATAGTGTGAAGGCAGTGATGATGTATACTGTGAAAACGTATAGATCTAGATTTATTTAACACCAGAAGATCAACATTCTTCCTCCTTGTGTGTTTGTGTATTCTTTATCTTACACTCAGTTAGACAGAACCCCCTTTCCCCCATTCATACCTTAATTTAAACCCATTTTGCATCATCTTCTCGTTCACTACTGCTAATAGCCCGTTTATATTTTTCCACACCCTCTTTTCCAAGTCACCCAACCCCCATCTCTGGCAAGGGATTAAAACGCCCAATTTCCAATTCTTGTCAGTTCTGAACAATTCACATTGGAGTTGTAACGCTAACTCTGTTTCTCTGTCTCTGCAGATTCTGCCAGATCTGCTGGGTTTCTTCAGAAACGAATAGGCACAGCACAAATTTTCAATTAAACAAATAACTATAGATGCTGGAAGTAAATACAAAAATTGCTGGAGATACTGCGAGCTTTGTAGAGGGTCACTGGACCCGAAAGATTAAATCTACATTCACTACAAAGTATGCCGGCAGACCTGCTTTGTTTCTGCAGCAATTTGTTTTTGAACAAGTTCCAATGACATGTGTGAAAGCTGCTCAAATGCCCTATCCAACACAGAGCGCCGTGCACTGGGAACTGAACGATAATGCAAAGTGCACACATTCATTCGCTCAGAAACTGCATAAGGCTGGCATCACTGACAGCACAGAGTTCTTAATCATGGTCAGGGTGAAAACCAGAGGGAAACACATTCAATGCATACGCAGAAGATGGCACAACGAGCAAGGAAAAGATTCAGATGATTATGTTAAAAAGTTTGAATCATATAACAAATTGAAAGCAGGACACCAAGGAGAACCCTCAGCAGAATGAGAATATGAAAATGGAAGTATTACCGCATCAGAAACAAGGTGTGGTCACTGAGTACACGGCTGATCTGTGAATGGGTCTCGATGTTAACTGGGGGACAGACAGTAGAATTGAATTGCAGATATTGCAGCCCAAACTGGGTTTTCATGTCATGCTGTAGACAACAGCTGCAACAGAAACAGGATTGTATTCAAACGTAATCTGCAACATTTTCCCCAGGATATTCCATCAGTCTACAATAACGACCAAGCCGAGTGATGGTTCAGTGACGAGTGTGGGTGAACATGCTAATGTCAGAACAATGTGTACCTAATGCTGATGACAAACCATCAAAGCTATGGTGCTTGTGTGGTTTCATTCCAAACAGCAGAACTAACATCTGATAGAGAGGACGAAATGATCCCAAGACCAACAGATCAGATCTAAGATCTGCAGTGCTGCCACATCCAGACACAAATGTCGGTGTACTACTAAACAACTTACTGGAGGAGAGGACACCAGAAATATCCCCATCCTAAATAATGGAACAGCCGTGCACATTAGTGAAAAAGACAAGGATGTAGTATCTGCACCATCCACAGCCAGAAGTGTTGAATGGATGATCCACCTCACCCTCGCCATGATGTCCACAGCATCACAGATGGCAGTGTTCAACCAATTCGATTTGCTGCCTGTGACATGAAGAAACAGCTGAACACAGTAGATACGACAAAGGCAATGCGCCCTGACCCCGTTCCTGCAATAGGACTGAAGACTTGTGCTACACGACAAGCCGTGTCCCTGGGGAAGGGTTTCATTCCAGCTCCAACTCTGACAACTCCCTGGCAATGTGGAAAATTACTCAACTATATTCAGTCGTCTAATAGGTGAATAATTACGTTCTGACCATTTAACATCCCCTCAGTCCCTTCATGATAATCAAATTGATCGGAGTTCATTTTGACAGAGCTGTCAAGCAGCACAGAAATAACCCGCTCAGTGTGATTTTCGATGGGTTCCTATGTGGACATAGTGCTGTTGTGGAAATGTCACTGGATTATTAAACCAATACAGGATAATGCTCTGGGCAGCTGGTGGAAGTTAAAAAGAAAAGAAAATATCAAGATCTAGAATCCGGTGATGGTAACAGTGACCTTGTATCCAATGTTGATTGTAAACATCGATCTCCTTCCCCAATGTACTTGCAGGAAGTGAATCTCCCGTGTTTTCCTGGTCTGGCCTAAAAATAACTCCAGACACAGAGCCATGTGATAAAGTCTTCAATGGTCCCTGACACGGCCAAGCAAGACACTCAATTGTATCACACTGCTCCAAGGTCTTAAAGGATAAAACCAGACAGAATACCCAGCACCAGCCCCGATATCAGAAAAGGGAACGGGAATCACAGTCCTGTTGACCCTGCAGAGACCTCCTTCTTAACATCTGAGAGCTTGTGACATATTTACACAGCTTTCCCACAGACTGCACGGAAACATTGGGAAAGGAGTAGGCCATTCAACACATTGAGCCTTCCCCATTCTAGTTCTTGAGAAAATCTCCTCAATGCAGTTTTCCCGACACAGTGTTCATATCCAATAATATGTTTAAACATTGTGAAATATAAAATAAGAACTGTTGTAGTCCTTCAGTCCATCAATCTTGCTCCTCAATTCAGTATAAAAGCAGTTCTCTGATAATGCGGGTTTATTAAGCGTGATTGACTGCAATGCGATTTGTGAATTGTGCACCTTTTTTCTATAAAGTGAGCTCCCGCTCACTGTGACGCGATTCCTTGCCAGGCACCAGCTCAACAACAAAACCCAGCTTCAGGATCCTCTGTCTGCAAAATGCACCCTCTGAGTGTTCAGCTAAAACAGGAATGCAATCCGCTCTGCAGAGTCTTGAACCTGAGCCCGAAACGGGGAAGTGTTCTCTTCAATTAGAAGGAATTTTATTTCCAACCGGGGGAGAATCTTGAGGAGAAATGGAATTCCAAGTTAGCATCACGTGGCCATTCAGCCCTGTGCGCTTTCTGGTGAAGAATTTGGTGAAAGGTACAGGGATGTAGCCAGTGACTGCATTGTGAAAGTGTTGCATTTACAGCACTATTTCATTACCTTTTATGATTGAAAGGTTGAATTAGACTGTGCAAGTGTGTGTGTTAGACAAACTTTAATTTTGTTTTTTACTGATATTTTGCGGTTCGCCCATTATTCCCTTTTCCCAATAGACCACATTAGTAATATTGTATGATTTTCTGCAACACAGTGATGCACAGGAACACAGCTACCACGTTATTTGAGAGCAACCTGTAATGATATCTGATCCTCTACCTTCATACCATACTCTGCTCTCTTCCTATCCCTTTAGTTTCCAGAAATCCATTTTTCATATTCAGTGCCTTGGTTTCCACAGGTTCAGCAGTCTCTGAGTGCAGACATTTATTCTCATCTCAATGCAGAGTGGTCTGTCTGTACATAATACTGTGGCCCCTTGTTTTGATGTCCCAGCCAGGGGAATTGTCACCCCTGCTTTGAATCTGTCTTGTCCTGACAGAGTTTTATATATTTCATTGATATCTCCTCTCATTTTCCTAAAGCCCATGGAATTCAGGCCCAGCCGCCCCAGATTCTGCTCCCACAACAGCAATCAGTCGGGTCATCATCGCTGCTCTCCCTCAATGTCAGGTTTGTCCTTTATGAGGTAAGGAGGCCAAAACTGTACATAATACTGCACAGTGTTTTTGATGAGGTCTCACCAACGCCCTGTACAGCTGCAGTAAAACACCCTTATTCCTGTATTCAAATCCCCCTGAAATGAAGGTGAATACACGATTTATCTGCCTATCTGCTTTCTGCTCCTGCAATATTGCTTTCAGTGACTGGTGTACAGGGAGATCCAGATCATTTTTCAATGTTACAGCTTCCCACTTGTTGTGTCTGTATACACCGATCAGCGTGCCAATGCCATTACCAGTATTGACTTCATGATTCAGATCTCATTGCCCTACACTGACCTAGGAGGGCTGCACAGAAGAAAAAATGCAGCTTAAGTTCCTTTATAGATCAACATTTTTCAAACAATACCCTTTCAAATGATAGGCTCCAGTTCTGGTTTTCCCATCAAAGGTCACAATATCACATATCACATATCCCACGCCTCCCCTCCCCATTGCTCCTCATGTGCCACGTATTTGCCCATACACATCACCTGTCTCAATCACCTTGAAGCATTTTGACATCCTGCTCACCCACTCACAATATATTGTTTAGTGCCATCTTCAAACTTGAAAATCTTGTGTTTGATCCACTCAATCAAATATATGATTGTATTGGGAATAGCTGGGGCCCAAACCCCGATCCTTGCTTTATCTTCCAAGCCTCCTGCCATTCATTGAGTTCTCCCCTGTCCAGTTCCTTCTTCCAAAGTGCATTATTTCACATTTATCAGGGTTACATTCCATCTGCCATTGATCCAACCATCTGACCATTCCATCTGTATCTTCCTGTAACATAAGACATTCCTCCTCACTGCCAACCACCCGGCCAATCTTTGTATCAAACACAAACTTAGTTGTCACACTCCCGCCACCCCCATCTATATTCACAGCTGCATCATTTATGAATACCACAAATAATCAGGTTAAAGATGACACAACACCAGGTTATACTCCAACAAGTTTATTCGGAGGCACTAGCTTTGAACAGCTGCTTCTTCATCAGGTAGTTTTGCGCTTTGAAATCTCGTGCCTCTGAATAAACCTGCTGAACTATCACCTGGTGTGATGTGATTTTTAAGTTTGTCCACCTCAGTCCAACACCAACACCTCCGTATCACAAATAATAAGGGACACAGTACTGATCCCTGTGATACACCATTGGATACCAGTCTCAGTCACACTAACAGCCTTCAACCACTACCCCTCTATCTCCTAACAGTAAGATGATTTGGATGCAACTTGGCAAGTCACGAATGACTCCGACCTTTTTGTTTGTTATTCTTTTCCGCTTGACACACTTGCAGAATATCTGGGAATTCTCCCTAATCTTGCCCTACCAGCAGGTTTCTATGCCTCTGTTTTAGGCAGTTCTTACCAAGTGAAGAATTTCCTCATTATTGTGGTCTTAAATGGTCTGTCCCTTAAACTTCAATTATTTGCCTTGAATGTGGAACTGACAGCCAGGGAAACGTCCTGTTTATTTCCAACTTGGCGTATGTTTTGTGAAGTTTCCAAGTTCCATTGTGACCCTCCTCTATTTCTTTCAAACTCTTAAAAACACAGGCCGAGTTTCCTCATCAGGAAATCTCGCCATTTGAGGGATTATTTTGGACAATGTCCATTGCACTTTTTTGTGGTCAGTATATTCTTTCACAGATTGGGTCACCAACACTTTACACAATGGATGTAGGTTTGCTCCCTACATTTCCAGACGTTTCATTATCTTACTAGGTAATATCTTCAGTGGACCTCATGGGAAACAATGCTTAAAATTCCTGCTTTCCATTTATATGTTTGGATTTCTTTTTGTTGGTGATGTCGTTTCCTATGGTGATGCTATTTCCTGTGGCAAAGTCACTTCCTGTTCCTTTTCTCAGAGGGTGGTTGATGGGGTCTAAAAACTAATAGCACATCGAGTTAGACATCTGTCAGAAATACATATGGATTTTCTCCATTGTTGCTGTTAATTCATAAATATCCAACATCATATGCTGTATAATAGATTCCAACAGATTTCAATCTGCAGATGTCAAGTTAATTGTTAGTTCTCCAAACTATGTCTTCTTCCCTTTACAGATGCTTGGATTCCTTCCATTAATCCATATAGCTTGGACCACGTTTGCTAACTTCCATTTATCCACAATGGCTTCCAGCCTCTGCAGAATGCACGGGAAAATGAAACATAGTCATCGACAGTGCAATTAATATTTCTATTGCCGATTTATGTCAGACATTTTAATATGAATAATTAGGTTTGTCAGACTTAGCAATGCTCAATCCAGTTACATTCTCAAATACCTCCTTGTTACTGATATAAGTTGACTTTATGTCTTCAGTTGCAGAAGCCCTACATGATCACTGGGTATTACTGGGTGATTTTGTGGATCTTCCTCCATGAAGACAGATGCAAAGTAACTGGTTATTTTCTTGGCAATTTCCCTGTTTTTCACAATAAACTCTCCTCTCCCGATTACCAATTTCCATATTTGACATTGCTTTTATTTTGTTTCATTTGAAGTACAGATTGTAGGTTTATGCAGTGTTTCTGTTCTTGTTTGTTAGCATTCATGGTCTGTTTTTGATTTCCTTATCAATTTCATGGCTCTTGTTTCTGAATCGTGAATTTCCGAGAATCTTCAGGTATCCACAATGACTGAAATTCTTCCGAAGCCACTTGCTATGATTAATACGTTTTCTAATTTGTTATGTTAATCATCATTGTGTCACGTTTCCTTTCTTTGGTATTAATACCTGAAATAATTAATAAATGTATTATTCACACTTTGCATTATTTCTATAAATCTCCTGGTCCTGACCAGATATACTCAGGAACACTGCAGGAGGACAGAGAAGGAATTGCGGGAGCCCTGGCTGATATTGTTGCATCATCGCTGGCCAACAGGTGAGGTCCTGGAGGACAGGAGGGTTGCAAATGTTGTGCCCTTATTCAAGAAGGGCTACAAAGAAAAACCTGGGAACTATGGACCACTAAACCTAAAATCTGTAGCAGGTAACTTACTTGAAAAGATTCTGAGAGATAAGATATACGTGAATTAGGAAAGACAGGGTGTGATTCGGAGCAAGATTAGAGTGCTGCTAGAAAAGCACAGCAGAGCAAGCAGCATCCGAGGAACAGGAAAATCAACGGTTCGGGCAAAAGCCTATCATCAAAGTCAGCAAGGCTTTGTGCATCGGACACCATAGCTCACAAATTTGTTCGAATGCTTTGACGAAGTGACCAGCAACATTGAGGAGGTCAGGGTGGTATGCGTAGTCTATATGGATTCAAGTAAGGCCTTCAATAAACTTCCAAATTGTGCGCTGCTCAGGAAGGTTAAATCGTATGGAATTGAGGAGGAGTTGCCTGTTTGGATACAAAATTGGCTTGACGGTAGGAAGCAAAGAGTAATAGTGGAAGGATGCTTGTCATACTGGAGGCCTGGGACTAATGGAATGCATCGGGGCGATGCTGGCACCACTATACATTACATATATCTATAATTTACATGAGAATGTACGTGCATGATTTGTAAGTTTGAAGGTGACAATAAAATAGGCGGTTACATGGAGAATGACAAAGATTATCAGAAATTTCAGAACTTACAGCAGTACCTTGATTAGCTGAGGAAGTGGGCCGAGAAATGGTAAATGGATTCAGATCAGTGTAAGTTCTTGCATTTTAGAAACTCAAATCAATATCGGAGTTTTATGATGAATGGCTGGATCTTCAGGAATGTAGTGGAACAGAGGGACCTTGGAATTCAGGTGCATGGTTCTCTGAAAGCTGATTGAGAGGCACACAGGGCAAGGAGGAAGACATTTGGCAATCTGGCATTCATCAGTCAGGGCACTAAGTAGAGAAGTTGGGGAGCTATGCTGCAGAACACGGGGCACTGATGAAGCCATACTTATAGCGTTATGTTCAGTTTTGTTAACTTTGCTATAGGAATGATGTTATTAAACTGGAATGAGTGCAGAAGAAATTTACAAGTATGTTGCCAAAGACTCAAGGCTCTGAGTTATAGGGAGAGGTTGGAAAAGCTAGTACTTTTTACTTTTGCATGTATGAGAATGGGGAGAGGATCTTATTGAAGGGTATAAGATCATAACAGGCATGGATAGAGTGAATGCACCCAGCCTTTACTTCCCGGGATTGGACAATCACGGACTAGAGCGCATCAGTTCAGAGGGGTAAGAATAAAAGGGAACCTGAGGAACAACTTTTTTACACACAGGGTGATACGCATATGGAGTGAGCTACCAGCAGAAGTAGTTAAGGTGGGTACATTCACAACATTTAGAATACATTTTGACAAATACAGGATCAGAAAGGATGAGAAGGATACGGGGAAATGGCTGGGAAATGGGTTTAGTGTAAATTGACATTTTAGTCGGAATGGATCAGTTTGAGCCGAAGGACCTATAGGACTCTATGACTCTAACAACCGTTGCTTATCTCCCACTGAATGCTATTTTGTATTTTCCCAATTCACTGGAACAAACTTGACCCTCTCGGCTCCATGCTTCCATCATGTTTGACCAAAATGTACAAACATTCTCTATTGTATGCAGACGCCGTCTAAGATACAACATATTAATGTCACTACTCCTCCAAAGCTGCATCAGAGCAAGGACATTGATTAGTCCTCCTGACCACACAACACAAAATCCGAAAAAACTTGATCTCCAGTTTGGTTCAATACATACTCTTCAACCCACCTGATATACATTTAGGGAATTTATTTTTCACAGCATAAGCAGTCACTTAGTTAACGCAGTTGAAATGCAACTTGAGACCATCCAATAAGACTGCAGTGTCCATGATATTTGCATGTCTAATTTTCAGAGCATATTACGCTCAGAATTTCTGCAACTGTTTTAGTTTCGCTATATAATACACCAATGTTTGCTTCTCCTTTTTATTTGTAAGCTTCCCTTAAACTGAATCTGAGGGACATTGTCTGTGGCGTTATTGGTGATAGTCTTGGACAAGACACCCCAGAAGGTCACCTTGACGCTGTGATACAGGACAAGCGTCAATAACCTTCTCCGCTGTCAGGATAAGGGTCACCATATCTTATCTGCTCCTTCACACTCCCTGTATACCTGTTATAGCACTGACCACGAACAAGGCTCACACTCTATTTCCAAATAAGGCTCAGGCATTTCCAAACTCACTATTGAATTCAGCAACTTTCTTCCTCACTTTCTCTGTCACCTATGCAATACCCCCGACACTAATAATACTAAATTGATTTACAACTGTCGAATGACTCATTCCAGACACCTCACCAATCCCGCCAGCCCCACATCCACCAGCACTAACAGCAGGGTCACCCATTTCCACTCTCGCTCCCTCTCTCCCTTTCTCCTGTTCCAGTACAAACGGTCTTGAATGGGACAGAAAGGGCCAAGCCGGATGGTGCTGTGCCTGATTTCTGTTCCCTCACACCCCCTTTTCCTTCCATGTGGGGAGGAACCTGGCATGAGCCAGACAGAAACAAGATGGCTCATGTGGAGCTTCTGAAACATTCACTTCCCATCAACTGAGTAAAGAGCAACATTCAGTTCTCACTTTAAACCCACTGTCAGTTCCAACGTCAGTTCATTCACTCCCAACCAAAAACAGATACCTCACTGCACAGAGATGCAGACACTGAAATGCACAGACTTATTGGCAAACACCCGAACATACTAACATGCACAACACATATAAGGAGATATGCATACACACACATTACAATACACAGAGACATATACAGTTGCACACAAATAGATACAAGCACAGATAGAAACACAGAGGCTGATACACAGGTACACAGATGTAGCCACACAAGTACACAGAAAACAAGCACATGGACACACACACACACACACACACACACACACACACACACACACACACACACACACACACACACACACACACATATATATACAACGACAAGGTATGAACTAATATTTCTCCAGGTTCCTCAATTTTCCTTCCCCCCACCTTGTCTCAGTCGATTCCCTTGAACTCAGCACCGCCCTCCTAACCTGCAATCTTCTTCCTGACCTCTCCGCCCCCACTCCACTCCGGCCTTTCACCCTCACCTTGACCTCTTCCACCTATCACATCTCCATCGCCCTTCCCCCAAGTCCCTCCTCCCTACCTTTCATCTTAGCCTGCCTGGCACCCTCTCCTCATTCCTAATGAAGGGCTCTGGCCCGAAACGTCGAATTTCCTGTTCCTTGGATGCTGCCTGACCTGCTGTGCTTTAACCAGCAACACATTTTCAGCTATATATACATACACACAGAGACACAAGCG
The DNA here is from genome assembly GCF_020745735.1 of Hemiscyllium ocellatum. Lineage (NCBI taxonomy): Eukaryota > Metazoa > Chordata > Chondrichthyes > Orectolobiformes > Hemiscylliidae > Hemiscyllium > Hemiscyllium ocellatum. The sequence goes on along the minus strand of NW_026867714.1, from coordinate 100,085 downwards.
CTAGTGTCATTAAGACACAAATCGGCACGTTTTTGGTTTATCAAGGGAGCAAGTATTCTAGGTAGAAGGCAGGAAAATGAGTTTGGGGTACATACAAGAGATTATTGAATGGCATATCAGACTCGATGGGCCGAATGGTCTCATTCTGCTCCTTTTTTCATGCTCATGTCGTCTTATGCTGTCAAGTATTCACTTTCTGAGATTGCAGCAGAGGCTGGATTTGATGCATATTTGACTGGAAAGAGTCAGTGGGAATGTGGGACAGGTTTGGAGGGCAGAATGGTTTATGGTTATTCATAATTATTATATCCTTAAGCATGAAAAGAGGTGGTGATTTGATGCGAGGTTAGCACAGTTTTAATGTAATGGGTCCGACAATGAAGTAACGATGACCCTTTGCATTTAGTGCCGTGCGGTCTGTGGTATGCTCATCCTCAGGAAATAGGGAAGACGCTGTTATTGAGGATACTCTAGGCTGAGCTGGACTGATCCTTGCTGGACAGGAGAGTCAATGTTTATCGGGAACAGACAGGAGAGGGATGATCAGAGACAATTGGACTAGCCATGAGCATTCTGAATGTGTTGTTATCTCAATCCACCCTCGATGCTGTTATAGAGATATACTGCTGCCCCGAACCCGTGTATTGTTCCTTCAATCCACCCCTCGATGCTGTTACTGGGTAGGGGACCACCCCAATCCGTCAGACAGGATCGTTACAATGAGACAGGAGGAGACCATTCTGCCCCTCTTAGAAATTACACAGGAATATAGAATTAAGTAATTCAGATCGTTGAGGACATTGCACAGCCCAGGACGAGGCCATTCAACCGGCCTGAACAGCTACACAGGAACAGGGAATATGTTGCTAGCAGGAAATAGAGAGTAGAGAGAAATGTTTACTTTCAGCCTGCAAAGCTCTAACTGATGGAATGCCTCAGAGATCACTGTGGGGTTATCAATGACCAATAATCTGCATCAAAGATCTGGAAGAAGGGGAGGGAATGGCTTGGAGCTCAATTAGCTCGTACACCAATATGGTCATTCATTGTCTCCTCAAATTGAGATACTGAGTCTGCAATATGATTATAGACAGGGAAGCTTAGTGCGCAAACCTTCAGTAGAAATAACATACGGTAAATTGTCTATTTTGGCATGAAGGATAAAATAATGGTAATCAATTTAAATGGAGAGAGATTGCAGTACTCTGTGATACAGGCGACTTCTATGTTCCTAGGACATGAATCATGTGAAGTCAGTCTGCAGATGCAGCATGTGATTTGGAAGGTAAGTGGAATGATGCTGTTTTTGGCAAAGGGTTAAGGTTTAATTGCAGGAATGTTTTACTGCATCTGTACAGGGCATTGCTGAGACCACATCTGATGCACTGTGCGCAGTTTTGATACCCTAACACTAAAATAAAAGGAAATAATTATTTTTGAAATTTTCAAAGAGGTTTCCCTTTTCTCATTCCTGGGATGCCGGCCTTTGGTTATAGGGGATAATCAACTCCGATCTTAGCATAGAAATAGTATTGAATTACCATGACTTTCAGAAAAGTGCATCAGCTGGATGCATATTATCTCTTGTCAGGGAGACTAACGCTAGAGAATAAATTTGAAGAAAAAAATGCATTGATATCAATACACATGCTATGAAGACACCTACCAATACTTACAAATTATGCAGACACGTGTAAGCATGTCATCAAATTATAAAGTGGGGACATTTTTTGAGATTGAATGGAATTGTATACAAGAGCAATGACACACCTGCATATAATCCATAATCAGGTTTTCCAGAGAATGTTCCAGGAGATCGCACATGGTCCAGTTTGGTGTTCAGTTGACATTATGGTATGTTTCAACACAGAGAGGGAGAATATTGTTCCCTGCCTGAGAACCAACAGCCGATTGATCCCTTTCTCTTACTTTGTTCCACCACTTAGCGAAGTGTCAGTCGATAAAATCCCTGAGTTATCTTTGCCACTTGTGATGGATTCCTGGTGAGGATTTATTGGAAATTCTCATATGCCTGAAACAAAGGGAATTCAGCCAAATCCAATTGTTCCAGTAAAACATCCCACAAACAGTAGCTTATTTGTACAGAACAACTTCAAAGGTAAAATAACATTTGGGGCACTCTGTCATTTTACCATTTGATATGAGTACATCGTTCTGTGTCTTACATTACTTACTCAGAGACCGATAACATTAGCCACATCATTAAACTGGTTACATTTAAGATTGGTGTAACCAGTGGAGGAGTGGGACGGAAAAGGAAACAGTGACCCTCCAACATTGGCTGGAACACAAATGAGAAATTTTCAAAGGGCTGTCCAAGTAGAAATTCCCTCCCCAGAATTATGTGCTGCCTGGATGTTTACATTTATTCAAAGTTGCATTTGTTGACATTTGACAGAAAAGTGAATGTAGAAAATGGTATACAGAGAGAAAACTGCTGGGGAGACCACAATCATATGACACATAATCGTTGTGCTTGGTGGAGTGGTGACAACGTGTCTAATGGCACACTCCTGCTGCTCAGTCATATGTTCCTATTTTCCATCCAACCACTCACAGCCCCTGCAAGGAGCAGTTGGAGGCCACTTGCTCCAAATACCTGATCCACAGTAACACAGCATCTCATTCAATTCCTCAAGACTGTCACACACACACGGTTTAGTGTGGGTTGGAAAATGCTATTTGGAAATCCAGGCTATGTTCGAAAGATGCCTCTGTCTCTTTGCAGAGTGTCTCCTCTCTACAACTTGTACTTTATTTGTTGGTCATAATATTGGTCGAGATTCAATGTGAACACAACCCCCATATCTCATCCAGAAATGCTTTGCTCTTTCTGATTGCAACGTTCAATAACAGAACGTTCAGGAAAATTACAACCATTAACTTTGTGATTACATAATATGAGGACATAAGGAACCGGATCAGCTAGTTCGGACGATCAAGTCATTGTATACCATCATGGCTGATTTACTGTTGGCATTAGCTCCTTTTTAATGCCCAATTCTTCACATCCCTTAGCTGTCTGACAGGTCAAAAATGCATCTACCTCCTCAGTACATACTTTCAGTGATGTAGCTCCCATAAGTCTCTAGCCCAGATAATTCCTGACATTGATTACCCGCTGTGAGAGGAAAACATTCCCTACATACATCGTCACCGAATTGATATGAACGAGCGGTGAACACAGGGGCTCAGCAAACAGTGAATGGCTTTGATATCAAGTCAGTATTTGACTGAGGATGGCATCAGGACCACTCACTTATTTGAGCTGAATGGAAATCAGGTGTAACCTCCCACTTACCTGGGTCTTTCAGATCACAACGAAAGATGCTTGTAGTCGGTGGCCAACATTCCTAACAGTTCCGGGATATCTCTGCAGGAGATCCTCAGGTTAGCCTCCTCAGCACAAACATCTTCAACTGCTACATCAATGTCTTTCCCCATCATAAGATCAGAAGTAGGGATGATGACTGAAGATCACACAATATTCAGACATTCTCTGCCACCTCAGCTCCTGAACCATCATGTGTCCATGTGCAGCAAGACCTGGACAGCATTCCGGTTTGTGCTGTTAAAGTGTCGCTAACATTCATGAAACAGCGCTGCCAGACACTGCACATTTCCACAGTTAATAGAGGAGCAGCACCCCAGGCTGGTTGCACACTGATATGTGGAAGCCATTGAGCCCGTGGAAGCTACTGAACAAGAAGAGGGACATCCCATTCAATCAGTCTGCCTGTCCCACAGGAAGAGAAGGGGTCTGGTCTGTACATTGAGCTGTTAAACAGGAACAGGCAGAGCCCAATCAGACCCTTAAACCTGTTCCATGAGACCAGGAGGAGGCTATTCAGCCCCACGAGATAGTTATACAGAAACAGGAGGGCGTCATTGGTACTCTACTATGACAAACCAATGAAACCGAGATTGCATTGATAGGGGGCTCCATGGTTCCATTGTTTGTAGAACGTGTGCTACCTTAACATGGTTTACTGCCAGTGAGGAGGGAAACCAAGTATTTTGTGTGAAGTCTCAAGGAGGCATCTTCTAGCTCCGAGAAGTCACTCCCATGTGCTCTATGTAGGTCAGAAGCTGCTGGGAAGAGTTAACTCTTTTATAATGTAGGTACTGTTGCTGCTGTCGGGATTATGGACTGCATGACGTTGATTGCAGGATCACGCAACAATTGAACTGTATTAACGTTGGGAGAGCTTTTTTTTCAAAAGCCTGAATCTCTCTCTCTCTCTCTCTCTTTCTCTCTCTCTCTCTCTCTCTGAATTGAAATAGGTAGTCGGGGTGGTTGGGTGGAATGTTCTCAGAGGCTCTTAAACTATCAAGAATCATGTAACCTGAGTGAAAAAAAAGCCATGGAATTTATCACCATAACAGTGTCTGTTTAGAACATCATAAGTGATTGTACATCCCCCTTAATGTTCAATGCAATCACCTTATTCTCTCACTGAGCTTCACTCACTGTTCATGCTGCCATCATCCCAGGGATTATTCTGGTGAGACTTGAGAGAAAGTCTATCCGCAGTACCCCAAATACTGCCTCAGCACTCTCAGGGATGATCACAATTATCCTTTTCTCTCACTTCGACATCTCTGTTTCCTTCCTGTGTTATGAAACGCCATTATTTCTCTATGCACTACGACTGACATGGAATTTATAAGTTCCTTATATCTGTACGTCAGCATCAATAAAGCCAACATCAGAGTTGCCTATGGAGATGTGCATCACACTCGGGGAGAACTTCAATGAGACCAAATACACCTAAAAGATGTAATGATCACCTACGTGAATGGAAATGAGATGTACAAACACGGGAAACAGGTAGAGGAAGGGATCTATCTTGACTTTTGTTCTTCTCTCACAGGATGTACGCAGCGCTGGTCAGGGCAGCATGTTACGCCAATCTTAAACTGAGTGGCTGGTTCAGTTGTTCCACAGGACAGTAAAGTGTAAAACACATTGCTGGGTGTTTGTAGCGTTACAATACAGGATAAATTCTCCTGCTTAATTAAAACCAGCAACAAAGAAAAGATTTATCCAATGCAGTAATGTGTGATAATTCTATAGTCTAAGAACTATTTAAAGCAAAAATTAACAACTTTATTTCTTAAAGTGTTACAGAGAATAATAATCGAACGAATATTTACAACTTCTTCCTCTAACCTATCTTTGACCCTTCCCCTCCACAATACGAGTCCGATAAGACTCCTAATTAAGATTTACAAAATAAAACTTCTTATCACAAAACCAGGAAGCTTTCGGTTCTTCTCCATATTCCTGTCTTCTTTTCTTCTGGGGGATTCAGCTTCACTAGTTACTAATCAATAAATAAACTTTTAAGAGAGCTATTTTTCAGGCAGTCTTTGCATGCTGGTAGCTTGGCAGCTCTGCTCTCAACTGTTCAATTTTCCACGGTCTTGTACCTCCAAACTATTGGATTGTGTCATTGGCTTTTAAGATTACCAATATATTACATTCAAACTTGATTGGAGGTGGGTCATTTGGGGTATAATTTAAACTGTTTGGCTGAATTTGTTTTTGTATCAAGAAAATGAGCTAATCGAGTTGTTCGACCAAATGTTAAGGTATATCTACTTTTCAGAAGACTTGGTGCTGTCAGGTAGTTTAAACGTGCAGTACACCCACATGTTAATCAATGAAGTGACACGGAAACCTGACTAGGGAAGGTTGACACATTGAGTTACCTAAAGGACTTCAGGCAAGCAGATGGGTTTTTATCACAAATAATAATGTTTGCTTTTAAATTCCACCACTTTCCTTCATGAGATACCAACAGTCTATTATTCTGTGGCTCTAGATTATGAGTCAATGGCTTGACCACCATAAACTGTCTTCCTGCACGTGCAGAGAACACGTCAAACATCCTCAAGAGCAATTATTTAGTGATGGACATGTGATTAGAAAGCACTTGAAACTGTTACATCCATATTGAACAAAGGCAAAAAGCATGGTTCATTCAGAACTTGCACTGAGACTGCAGACGAGATTGAGATTTCATGATGGTGGTTATGGACAGGCTTGGTTGATGGGGAGGACATGGATATGTAAATCTGTGAAGGACAAAATGGATTATGGAGTTTGAGAACATTCTGTGTCCTTCTCGCATATCAATGAGTAATTTATAAATAGTAGTTTGATAGTTATATTTTATAAGGAAATGATTTTTTTTTGTTTGGAACTGAAGACATTGACTTGCACTTTCCAAAATTTATATATCATGAGCAGAAATTCAGTTCAACCCGGTTTAGTAGACAAATATAATGACTTACCAGGAACACCAACTATTGCAAGGATGGGATAGTAAACACCTTGAATAATCCAAAGGATATCCTGGATCCGTGATGCTAATGATATCCAAGGCCGAGAAAGCCAGTAAAGACCCCAAGATAAACTCCTGTCCATTGTTGGGAGATTCCAGTCTAATGTTCTCTGATTCGGATCCATTGTTGGAACATTCCAGTCTAAAGTTATCAGATTCTAATCCACAGTTGGAACATTCCAGTCTAATGTTCTCAGATTCTGATCTCTCCTCCCTCTCTCTCTCGAGCTGCTGATCCCTGTTAGTGCTGTCAGTGATGTTCCTACTCACACTGTGGGATAGCACATTGAACAGAGCCCATTTATCTTTCAATGACGGAAACTCTTCACGCCATAATTAGGATCCACGGAGATTGTTATTAATCACAGTCACTGAACAAATAGCTCCAGCTAACCCCTTTAACCCCTTTGAATTCAATATTAATTTTATTAAAATTCAAAAGAACATTTAAAGTTTAGACATTTGGCATGCGATATGTGTGTGGGGGTGAACAGGAATAAATATTTGAGATGGTAGATTGAATGTATGTAATCATTCAATTTGCCTTAGGTATGGCAGTAATGCCAAAGGATTGTCAGAACATAAACAAGTTTCTCTGTTTATAAATCGAAACATACAGTCTGTAACTACAGATCAGTGATGTGATTATAATGTCAGTAAAACATGTAGAGAACTTTTCTAGTCCATAATCTGCCAGAAAATTGCCTATGACAACATGAGTGATAACAGACAAATGGCATGGATAAATTAACAGAGAATATGATGTGACACACAATTCAGATGGTTATTCAAGGATCAGAGACGGCAGGTGAGGGTCATGCTGTTAATGTTATCGATGTCAATCAACTGCATTGAAGTAAATTTCACTGGATTTTAATTGTAGTGTGATTATGATATTGGGGCATGGCTGCTGAGACTGGATAGAGGGAACATGATATTTCCCAGCCATCTGTATTGGAATTTTATTCTTTATAAATCATATGGTGATCAAATTCCAGGATACATCTCCAATGAGGAATGAGGAGACCCAATATTAACCATGCAACCAGAAGACATTGAAACAGAAATTTGGCCATTAGGCCCATTGAGCCTGCTCCGCCATTCCATGACGGCTGTTAAGCTTCTCTACCCCATTCTCCCACTTTCTACCTGCAACCCTTGATCCCCTTTATCGTCAAGAACCTATCTGTCTCACTCCTAAATATACTCAATGAACTGGACTCGACAGCCCTCTGTGGCAGTGAATTCCATCGTTTCACCGCCCTCTGGCTGAAGAAGTTTCTCCTTATCATTTTTTGAAAAGGTCTTCTCTTTACACTGTCCCCCCAGGTACTAGTCTCTCCTACCATTGGATATATCTTCCCAAAATCCCCTCTTTCCAAGGTCATTTAGTATTCAGTAAATTTCAGTTGACCTCCTAACATTCTTCTGAACTCTACCAAATACAGACCCAGAGCTCTCAAATATTTTTTATATGTTAAGCTTTTATTTCCTGGCACCATGCGCTGGAATCTCTTCCGAAAACGCTCCAGGACCAGTGAATCCTTCCTGAGATATGGGACCCAAAACTGCGCACAATAATCCGAATGTGGCATGACCAAAGCCTTGTAGAGCCTTAGGAGTACATCCCTGCTTTTATATCCAAGCGCTCTTGAAATAAATACCATCATTGCATTTGCCTTCTTAACTACTGACAAACTGCAAGTTTACCTTTCAAGACTTCTGGACTGGAACCCCCTAGTCTTTTTGCACTTCAGATTTCTGAATTGGCTTGCTATTTAGAAAATACTCCAAGTCTCTATTCATCCTGGCAAAATGCGTTCCCACACTCTCCCACGTTGTACTCCATCTCCCACTTGTTTGCTCACTCTCCAAACCTGTGAAAGTCCTTCAGCAGGTGAAAGTGAGGACCGCAGATGCTGGAGATCAGAGTCAAAAAGTGTTGTCATAGAAAAGCACAGCCCGTCTAGCAGCATCAGAGGAGCAGGAGATTCGACGTTTCAGGCATAAAGCCTTCATCAGGAATGTGGGGTGGGCGGAAGTGGGCAGAGAAATAAATGGGAGCGGCTGGCGCTGGGAGGAAGGTAGCTTGGAAGGTGACAGCTCAATGAAGGTAGGTGGTGACAGTGATTGGTCAGACTGAAAGGAGGAGTGGGTAGATGGGAAGGAAGATGGACAATTAAGACAGTTCAAGAAGGCGGTCCTCAGTTGGAGGGTTTGATCTCGAATAAAGTGGAGGGAGGGGAGATGAAGAAACTGGTGAAATTGTCCTTGATACTGTGTGTTTGCAGGGTCACAAGGCAGAAGATGATGCGTTCTTCCTTCAGACGTCAGGTGGCAAGAATCTGGCAGTGAAGGAGGCCAAAAACTTGTAAGACCTTGGCAGAGTGGGAGGGGGAGTTGAAGTATTCTGCCACAGGGCAGTGGGGTTGTTGGATTTGGGTGTCCGAGAGTGTTCCCTGAACCGTTCTGCAAGTTGACGTCCTGTCTCGCCAATGTAGTGGAGACCAGGAGAAATGGACAGATTAGATGAGGTGTTTGGATGCACAGGATGTTCTCTGCCTGATGTGGAAGGATCCATTGGGGTCATGGGTGAACGTGGGGTGGGAGGTGTTGGCACAGCTTTCATACATTTTGCAATGGCAAGGGAAAGTGCGGGGAGTGGAAGTTGGATTGTTGGGGCCGCGTGGACCTAACGAGAGAGAGATTGTGAGGGAATGGTCTCAGCAGTTTGATGATAGGAATGGGAGGAAGTATATCTCTGGTGGTGTGTTCTGACTGTTGGCGGAAGAAATGGCGGAGAATGATACGTAGTATCCTGAGGTTGGTGGGATGGAAGGCGAGCACCAGAGAGGTTCTAACTTGTTGCAGTTGGAAGGGTGTAGTTCAGGGGCAGAGGTGTGCGAAGTTGAGGAAATGTGCTAGAGCACCTTCCTGCAGCCGAACCTCCACTTCAATGGACCCTGTCCCTTTATCTATCTTTGCACTGTTTGAAAGCTTAGCCAGAATGCCGTCAGTTCCTTCATATAGATAATGAATGCACAAAGTGAAAAGTTGTTGTCCCACCACTGATTCTTGTGAAACACCACTTGTCACTGGCTGCAATCCTGAGAAGAACCCTTTGATCCCCACTCTCTGCTTTCTGTTAGACAGCCAAACTTCTATCCATGCTAGCACCTTACCTCTAAAACCATGGACCCATATCTTTCGCAACAGCCTCATGCATGGCACCTTGTCAAGGGATTCTTGAGGTGCAGATATCCATCAGTTCTCTTTGATCCAATCTGCTCATTACTCCCTCACAGTACCCTAGTCGGTTTGTCAGGCATGACCTCCCCTTGATGAAACATGCTGACTCTGTCCTATTTTACCAAAGACCCCCAAGTATTCAGAAATCACTTTCTTCACGATGGATTCCATGATGTTACCCATATACAAGGTTAGGCTAATCAGTCTACAGTTTTACATCTTCTGCCTAACACCCTTATTAAACGGGGTGTCATGTTAGCAAATATACAGCCACTTGGCCTTTTCGAGGTTTTAGTCATTCCTGAAAGATTACCACTTCCACTTGCACGAACTCTTCAACTATCTCGCTTACAAGGTTGTGGTGTAGTCCAACTGATCCAGGTGAGTTATCCACATTCAGGCTATTCCGTTTTCTAACATGTTCTTCTTGGTGATGGCCACCGTATTCAGGACTGCCCTCTCACTCTCTTCAGTTCTGGGAAATTTCTCGTGTCTTCCACCGTGAAGACTGATGCACATTTCCTCAGCTATTTCTTTCTTTCCCACTACTGTATCTCCAGTATCATTTTCCAGTGGTCCATATTCACTTTTCCTCTCTTTTGCACTATATATATCTAAAGAATCTCTTACAGTTCCCTTTGTATTAGTGGTTAAGTTAGCCCCATATTTTACCTTCTCCCTCCTTATTTATTTTTATTGCCTTCTGTTGGCCCCCATTCTCCCGCTTCCTCTGCCATTCACCGCTCTTTTGCTTATATGCAATCCCTGACTTCCCTTGTCAGCACTGGTTGCCTCATCCTTCCTGTACCATGTCTCTATTACTCAGCACGAATCTCTGCAGTGTCTCCTGAATTAACCTTGGAATCTCCTGCCATTGCTGTTCCCCTGTCTTTCCTGCTAGACCCCTGTCCCGGTCAATTATACCCAGCTTCTCCCTTGTGCCTCTCCAGTTGCCTTTATTCAGCTGAAATACTGTTAACTCTGATTCTTTCTTCTCTCTCATATTGCAGAATAAATTCAACCATGTTCTGATCACTGCTTCTGAAGGTTTCCTTCATCTTAAACTCCCTTATCTAGCCTTATCATTAAATCCAGTGTCATCTGTTCCCGAGTGGGCTCCACCACATGTTACTCCAAAAAGCCATCCTGTAGACATTTTGTCAAATTCGTTTTCTTGCGATTCACTACCAACCTGGTTTCTAATTCCACTTGCATATTGAAATCCCCTATGATCACTATAACTTTGCCTTTCCTACAGATCTTTACTATCTCCTGGTGTATCTTGTACCCCTGCTCCTGACTACTCTTTGGAGGCCTGTGCAAGTCTCCAACTGTGATTCTCTTTCCTTTGTGGTTCCTCAATTCTACCCACGCAAATTCTACACCATCTGACCTTCTTTATTTCTTACTATTGATTTAATTTCATTTCTTATTAAAAATGGAAATCCACTCCCTCTGACATCTACCTTTTCGACGGAATATATGTCCTTGAATATCCTGACCCCTTGCAGCCACTTCTCTGTGATGCCCATCACGTCATACCTACCAATTTCAATCTGTACCACAAGCTCATTTACTCTATTCCTTATACTGCGTGCATTCAGATATAACCCCTTCAATCCTGTATTAACGGTTCCTCTTCTCATTGTCATTTGTTTGTCCAGTTTGCTTGAAGTTTGATTGCTTACACTTTCCATACACTGTCCTATTTGCATCTGTGCTGGAGATTTTAATAATCTGTCCTGAGCTCTGTACTCTTACCTCCTCTATGCTAATTAAACCCTACAACTGCACCCCCACCCCGCACTCACACACACTCCTAATCAGTTTAAAGATCTGTCTACAGCCTTAGTTAGGAATCACCCCGACTCTGGCCGCAGCACGGTTCAGACGAAAACTGTCCCATCGGAACAGGTCCTTTCTTCCCCAGTAATAAAATGTGTTTATTCAACACAAAATACAGGGACGAAAAACAAGCATTTCTGTACATACAAAAACATGAAAACTACGAAGAGACAAGTTTGTTAAAATACATTTACGATGTGGAGCTATATGAATTGAAATGTGAATTCCAAAACCATGGACGAGGTGTTCAAACTTTATCGGTCATTATTTGACCCACAGCTGAAATGTTGATTTCCCTCCTGTCAGTGATCCCCCTCACTGAGATTCTCTCGCCCTGTCTCTCACACAATGTCTAGATGTACGACAAGTCCCTGTTGACCAAGAATATTTAAATTAATTCACCTTCTCCCTGGAACCAATCTATTGTTCTTTTGGATCCTGCTCAGCCGTCAGCATCCTGACTCTGTGATATTATTGGTGATAAATGATCTGGGATGATAGCATTGCGCTCACTGGGCACGGCACCAGACAAAGGGCTTGCAGTCTGTGGGAGTTTCAAAATATAATTTCTGTGTATTTCTCTTCATGCTGTCTTCTGATCTAACTTCACCCTCATCTGATACCTCTTGTTCTCACTCACTCTGTCACTCCGTTTTCTCTCCATTCCTTTTATCTCTCTTCACTCCCTTTTTGCCTGTTATGTTTTCTCTCTCTCACGCACACAGACACACACACTCTGTTCTCTCCGTTTTCAAGTTGTGATGTTGGAGAGCTCGTCGGTGTTCAATAGTCTAAATGGCCTCCTTCAGTGCTCTATTAATTTTGAAGCTCTCTGACCCACAATAAAGACTTTAGGTGCCTGGGGAGACAAGCTGGTCCTGCGAAGGACACAGTGCAAAAACATCCTTTATCTCTTCCTGTTGTCTGATATGCAGCGGCCTTGAAATATCTGTTCAAACAAAATAGATTGAAATTCGAGCAGTCGGGACGACGTTCACCAGATGATTTTGCTGTCAGGACTTAATAAGCAGTTCCCACATACAAAATGTGGATTTGCATGAAAGCAGCTCTTCCCTGTTGTGGTTCTGTGCGCCGAGCTGGGAATTTGTGTTGCAGACGTTTCGTCGCCTGTCTAGGTGACATCCTCAGTGCTTGGGAGCCTCCTGTGAAGCGCTTCTATGATTTATAGTGATTTGTATCTGCCGCTTCCGGTTGTCAGTTCCAGCTGTCTACTGCAGTGGCTGGTAAATTGTGTCCAGGTCAATGTGTTTATTGATTGAATCCGTGGATGAGTGCCATGCCTCTTGGAATTCCCTGTTTGTTCTCTGTTTGGCTTGTCCTTTAATAGTAGTGTTGTCCCAGTCGAACTCATGTTGCTTGTCATTTCAGTGTGTGGCTATTAAGGATAGCTGGTCATGTCGTTTCCTGGCTAATTGGTGTTCATGGATGCAGATCTTCTTATTTCCTGTTTGTCCTATGTAGTGTTGTGTGCAGTCCTTGCACGGAATTTTGTGCACTACGTTGGTTTTGCTCATGTTGGGTATCGGGTCCTTCGTCCTGGTGAGTTGTTGTCTGAGAGTGGCTGTTGGTTCATGTATTGTTATGAGTCCGAGTGGTTGCATTAGTCTGACTGTCAGTTCAGAAGTATTCTTCATGTATGGTAGTCCTTTAGGATGTGGCATGTCCTCATTCCGTTGTATTTCCCTTAGGCATCTGTTGATGAAATTGCGTGGGTATCCGTTTTTGGCGAATACATTGTATGGGTGTTCTTCTTCCTCTTTTTGCAGTTCTGGTGTACTGCAGTGTGTTGTGGCCCTTTTGAATAATGTCCTGATGCAACTTCGTTTGTGTGTGTTGGGGTGGTTGCTTTCGTCGTTTAGGACTTGGTCTGTGTGTGTTGCTTTCCTCTATACCTTTGTGGTGAATTCTCCGTTCGGTGTTCTCTGTACTGTCACAACTAGGAATGGGAGTTGGTTGTCCTTTTCTTCCTCTCTAGTGAATCGGATTTCTGTGTGTGACGTTGGTGATCTGGTGTGTTTTTAATGATTACAAAGGTGTCATCCAGATATCTGACAAAAAGTTTGGATTGAATTTGCGGTAAGATTGTTTGTTCTAATCTTTGCATTACCTCTTCTCTTGTGTTTCCAGAGATGGATGAGCCCATGGGTGTGCCGCTGATTTGTTCATATATTTGGTTGTTGAATGTGAAGTGTGTTGTGAGGCACAGGTCCAGTAGTTTGAGTATGCCGTCTTTGTTGATAAGTTCCCCGTTTTGTAGTCTGTTCTGAATGTCCAGCAGGTTGGCTATTGTTCCCCTGACTCGGGTTTTGTCGATAGAGGTGAACAGTGCCGTTACGTCGAATGAGACCATAGTTTCTTCCTTGTCTATGTGTATATCTCTGATGATGTCCAAGAATTCCTGTGTTGACTGTATAAAGTGTCTGATCCGCTGATCCGTTGTTTCAGTTTCAGCTATAGTTCTTCAGCCAGTTTGTGTGATGGTGTCCTTGGTAGTGATACTATGGGTCTGAGTGGGATGTCTGGTTTTGCACTTTAGGTAGTCCATAGAATCTAGCGGTGTTGTTGCTTTCAGATTTCATTCTCTGTAGGTGAAGCCTGGTTATCTGTCAGTTTTTTTGTATGTTCCTCAGTATGTTGTTTATCCTATTGGTGAGCTGTTGGGTGGGGTAGATCTCCCTCTTTTGATAGGAGTTGGTATCTGCAAGTAGCTGTTGCACTTTTTGGATGTACTCTGCTTTTTCCAGAATGACCATCATTCTGCTTTTATCTGCTGGTAGTATGATTATATTCTTATCGTTTATTTGTGCTTTTAGTGCTTCCCTCTCTTTGTTCTTGAGGTTATGTGTTTGCCTTTTCCATGTTATCAGGGGTACGATACTTTCTCTCACTGTTTGTTGTGTCACTTCTGTCAGTCCATTGTTTCTGAGTGTGCATTCTCGTGCTGCTCGGATGTCTGCTGTGTTGGTGCCCCTGTGGTTGTAGTTGAGTCCCTTGATCAGTATTGTTCTTTGTGGTGTCCTCTATGTTGTGTGTTAGTTTGCCATTTTTTTTTCTTTTAGTGCCTTTTTTTGCGGTGTGTGGCTCTGTTCTGTCCTATGGTGACGGCCTATTCTATGATCCGGGTCAATTCCTGATTGGTGGTTTTTAAAATTAACGATTTTTGGCGCTCAATTTCTTGTCTGTACTTGTGTAGTCTGTTGTGTGTGTCTGAGAATACACACCGGATTATTAACGCCACACTCACATGAATCCGATTCACGAGAGAGCAAGAAAAGAAAACCAACTCCCATTCCTAGATGCGATGGTACAGAGTACACCGAAGTGAGAATTCACCACAAAGGTATACAGGAAAGCCACGCACACAGACCAAGTCCTAAACTACGAAAGCAACCACCCCAACACACACAAAAGAAGTTGTATCAAGACACTGTTCCAAACAGCCTCAAAACACTGCAGTACACCAGAACTGCAAAAAGAGGAAGAAGAACACCTATACAATGTATTCGCCAAAAACGGATACCCCCACAATTTCATCAACAGATGCCTAAGGGAAATACAACGGGATGAGGACAAGACACATCCTAAAGGACTAGCCACACTACCATAGATCAAAAACATTTCTGAACTGACAGCCCGACTACAGCGACTACTTAACTCATAACAGCACACAAACCACTGCCACTTTCAGACAAGTCACCAGGACGAAGGATCCGATACCCAGCATGAGCAAAACAAGTGTAGTGTACAAAATTCCATGCAAGGATTGCACAAAACACTACATAGGACAAACAGGAAGACAGCTGACGGTCTGCATCCATGAACACCAACTAGCCAGGAAACGACATGACCAGCTACACACTCAGATGAAAAGCAACATGAGTTCAACTGGGACAACACTACTATTATAGGACAAGCCAAACAGAGAACAGCCAGGGACTTCCAAGAGGCATGGCATTCATCCACAGATTCAATCAATAAACACATCGACATGGACCCAATATACTGACCACTGCAGCGGACAGCCTGAACTGAAAACCAGAAGCGGCAGATACAAGTCACTATAAATGCCAGAGGAAACATCACAGAAGCACTTCACAGGAGGCTCCCGAGCACTAAGGATGTCACCTAGACAGGGGACGAAACGTCTGTAACACAAATTCCCAGCTCGGCGAACAGAACCACAACACCAAGACAATACAGCAGGCGGGTGAGCCTGGTAGCTCTGGTTGAGGGGAAGCATTGCTGAGGGCACGGTAAGGCAAGGCAATAATTCTGTGAGCATTCAAGTCAGTTCAAAGTGAGTGCGTACAAACACGGAGTGAGCAGACCAAAGGGACAGTCCATGGGCTGGGTGTGTGTCCCTGAGCACGGTGTCCTTGCAGCAGCATTGCACTGAGAGTTTACAGTGCACCCTGAGCTGCAGCATTGATGTAAAAAAGTGTTCTGTCAATGGGTCGGAGATGTGCTAGGACGGCATGATGAGGCTGGCATGTGACAGATGCCAGCATAGGTGGGTGTGGAGTACATGCAGCTTCTGTCTGTGCAGTGTGCCCCAAGACTCGGATGTCCAAGATAGAGTGCCATAGGAGCGAGGGGCGAGGTGGAGTCACCAGTTACCAGCTCTGACTTTCACGTCCAATTCTCCATATTGCGTTTCCCTACTGTGGGAGGGAGGGTATGAAGCTGCAAGTTCATGAGGAGAGAGTCACTGAACGTGGTTGTTGATCATCAGTCATCATTCAGTCAACATCTTGCCACTCCTGCACTCGAATCTTGTTTGAAAGAGCAGTCCAGCACAAGAACAGACCCTTCATTCCAGCAAACCCACACTTACACATGATGCCGTTCTAAAGTTAAAATGAAAGTTTTTTGCGCCGACACCCTCTACGTCATTCTGTTCCCTGCTCACTCATATTTGTGCCAAGATCCCTCTTAAGCCTTCCTATATTAGCTCCTTCTCCTATATCAGTGCATTCCAGGCACTTGCACGTTCTGTCTGGAAAAGCAAAAAAAAACTTGCCGATCATATCTTCTGAACTTTCTCCCTTTTACCTAAAACCTACGGTCATGAGTAATTGATATTTCGAATTTGGAAAAAAAGCTTCTAACTGTCCTTCTATTTATGCCTCTGATAATTTTGTAAATATCTATCAGGTAGCCCTATAGCCAATGATGCCCAGGTGCACACAAACCATATTTGTTCAATTTCTCCTTCTGGCTAATACCCTCCAAACAAGGCAACATCCTGGTAACACTTCCACGTCATTGGGCCGGTGTGGCAACCAGTCACGTACACAATATTCTAAATGTGCCCGAACTAGATTTCTCTACAGCTGCAATATGTCCTGTTAATTTTCATACTGCATGCTCTGATGCATGTCTGCAAGTTTGCCGTCAGTCTTCTTGATCACCCTATCCACCCGTGTTGCCACTTTCCTGGAACTGTGGAGCTGTACATCAAGATCCCTTCGGATATCGATGCGGCTAGTAGTTTTTCCATCCAATTTATACTTCTCTCCTACATTAGACCTTCTAAAACGCATCACGTTGCAACTGTCCAGATAAAGTTACATCTGCGTTTTCTCTGTCCAAGTCTGCAGCTGACCTACATCCTGCTGTATTCTCTGGCAATCATCCTCACAATCTGCAAGTCTGCTAATCTATTTACAGATCTCCATTCACAAAAACACTGTTCCACCACGACTCTTTCTTCTTTGATCAAGCAGTTCTCTATCCATCTTAGTAACTGACCGCTGATCCCATTTCACTTCACCTTCTGTATGAGTCTGCCATAAGGAATCATATCAAAGGTCTTCCTAAGATCCAAACGGCCAACGCCCAACCTCATGCCCTCATCAATCAATTTTGTCCCCATCTCAAAACAATCAATCAAGTTTGTGAGACAGGATATTCCCCACACAAAAGTGTTGCCTGTTGCTATTAACACAATGCTAGAATAATGTTGGAGCTGTACACATTCAGACAAGTGATTATTCCATCATATTCCTGCCATGAACCTTGGAGTTTAGATTAGATTTCCTACGGTGTGGAAACAGGCCCTTCATCCCAAAAAGTCCACATCAACCCTCAGAAGAGTAACCCAACCAGACCCCATTGCCCTGCCCTATACTTAAACTTGACTAATGCACCGAACACTGAGCAAATTAGTATGGCTAATTCACCTGATCTGCGCATCTTCGGACTGTGGGAGGAAACAGGATCACCGGGAGGAAACTAACGCAGACACGCGGAGAATGTACAAATTCCACACAGACAGACACCCAAGGCCGGAATTGAACCTAGGACCTTGGTACTGTGAGGCAGTAGTGCTAAGCACTGAGCTCTTGATGCTTACTGTACAGTGGGAGGTATGTCTGGCTATGATGGTTACTGTACAGTGGAAGGTCTGTCGGGCAGTCATGGTTACTGTGCACTGGGGGCTATGTAGGGCTGTGATGGTTACTGTACAGGGGGAGGTATGTCGGGCTGTGATGGTTACTGTACATTGGGAGGTATGTCGGGCTGTGATGGTTACTGTACAGTGGGAGGTATGTTGGGCTGTGATGGTTACTGTACAGTGGGAGGCATGTCAGGCGGTGACGGTTACAGTACAGTGGGGGGTATGTGGGGCCGTGATGGTTACTATCGAGTGGAAGATATGCTGGGCCGTGACGGTTACTGTACAGTGGGAGGTCTGTCGGGCAGTCATGGTTACTGTGCACTGGGGGCTATGTAGGGCTGTGATGGTTACTGTCCAGGGTGATGTTTGTCGGGCCATGATGGTTACTGTACAGTGGGAGTTATGTCGGGCTGCGATGGTTACTGTACAGTGGGAGGTGTGTCGGGCTGTGATGGTTAATGTACAGTGGGAGGTATGTCGGTCCAGAAAGTTGCAGACTCCATGAGTTGTACAGAATATGATTCTGCTGCTGCCAATGGGTCATTGTACCTCATGGATGCATCATCATTAGTTGCTTAATCTGTTAATAGTCTGTACCATTCAGTACATTGCATGGTGAGGAGGGTCTGCAAAATGTGAAGTTAGCCCTTGCTCCCCATAAGGACTGTGCAGTGAACATTCTTACTGATATAGGACATGGAAGTGTATATCTGCAGCAGGCTGATTGGTGAAGATGAGGTCAATTATATAGTTCCCTGTTATTGGCTCCCCATAACTTGCCACAGAGCAGTCTACCCACCACAGGATCCAGCATCAATTAAGATTAGATTAGATTCGCCACAGGATGGGAACAGGCCCTTCGGCCAATCAGTCTACACCAAATCTCCGAAGAGCAACTCACTACCATGGCCAATTCACCAGAGCTGCACATCTTTGGATTGTGGGAGGAAACCAACGCAGACACAGGGAGAATGTGTAAACTCCACAAAGCCAGTTGCCCAAGGCTGGAATCAAATCTGGGGCTATGGTGCTGTGAGACAGCAGTGCAAACCACTGAGCCGCCATGCCGCCCTATAATGCTAAGAAGCTGTCCCCCTCTGCCTGACTGTGTCCTTTCTGTGGGACAGAACTTCCCAGAGAGGGTGCTGATATTGCCTGGGACATAGTCCTGTTCACATAATCTTGCTTTCCAGACAATATCTGATTGTTGCTTGATTAGTCTGTGGGAAATATACAACAGGTCACTTTTACATTCTGCATAATGAAGAGTTAATATCACTTTGTTTCTTACATATTTTAAAATAAACCAAATCATTGTTTTTCACTTGAAAGCAATTGAAGTGAACAATCATTGAATTACCAGAGCGCACACCTAACTATTACACAATTCAGTGACTGTAGTAAACAGCCGATTCATGCTCAGATCAATGAACACACTATCTTGCAGGCAGCAAAGCTGTTGGAAATGACATTGAGAAAAAACGTACATTCAGACACAGTGTTACTGGCCCTCACCACAACCTCCAAAACACTGGCCATCTCCAAAATTTGTCCAGGGAGCTTCCAACCTGGAGCTGGGCAGTTACTCACACAATCCCTCACAATAGACTGGTTCGAGACATACCTGAACAACAGGGTGATGGGTTTGGCGCAGACTGGTCAAGGGACTAGCACATGGCACTGGTCCAAATGCAGTTCAATGTTTGTAACAATGACCTGTAAACAACCATGTCTTGCAAGTTTATCCCTTCTGGTATGCCACCTAAACTCTGTAATTCTGTACCTTGGACCCAATCCTGAATGAATGTGTTATAAAGGTGAAGGGTTCCTGCAGCACATGGCATCTTACATTGAATCCCTCATAAACCACATCCAGTGTATGTTATCTCCACAATGTCAGTATCCAAACAGAATTGTGCAGCTCCATTGATGGCCGGCATCAGCCCAGCCCAACATTCTTGTGTGTGACTTGAACTGGAAATCTCTGTGCAAATGTTTGCAGCATTGTTCTAACCATTAACAGCAAAGTCTTTTTACAGAAGGTCCGACATCCTTTCGTAATACCAACTTTTAGATTGTCCAATAAACACAACCCAACACCCCCCGCACCCTTTATTCAGTTCATTTTAACATAAATATGATGACAAAAGTGCACAACTCACAGTATGGAGCATTGAAATGATGGGTCTCATTTCCACACCCAAGACCAAGTTATTATTAAGTGCAATGACTTTGAAAATAGAATATAGAACATAGGACATAAAACAGACAGCACAGAACAGGCCATTCAGCCCACGATTGTGCCGACCATTGAGCCTCATGTATGCACCCGCACATTTATGTGACCATATGCATGTCCAGCAGTCTCTTAAATGTCCCCAAAGACTTTGCTTCCGCAACTGCTGCTGGCAACGCATTCCATGCTCTCACAACTCTCTGTGTAAAGATCCCGCCTCTGGCATTCCCTCTATACTTTCTTCCAACCTGCTTAAAACTACGACCACTCGTGTTAGCCATTTCTTCCCTGGGAAATAGTATTTGGCTTTCAACTCTATCTATATCTGTCATTATCTTGTGTATGTCAATTAGGTCCCCTCTCCTCCTTCTTTTCTCCAATGAAAAAAGTCCGAGCTCAATCAGCATTTCTTCATCAGATAAGCCCTCCAGTGCAGGCAGCATCCTGGTAAACCTCCTCTGAAAGCATCCATGTCATTCATAAAATAAGGCGACCAGAACTGGGTGCATATTACAAGTGCAGTCTAACCAAAGTTTTATAGAGCTGCAACAAGATCTCACGACTCTTAAACCAATCACCCTGTTAATGAAAGCCGAAAAACCCATCTGCTAACAACCCTTTCCACTTGGGTGGCCATTTTAAGGGACATATGTATCTGCACATCAAGATCCGTCTGTTTCCCCACATTGCCAAGAATCCTATCCTTAATCCTGTACGCAGCTTTCAAATTCGACCTTCCAAAATGCATCACCTCGCATTTATCCAGGTTGAACTCCATCTACCACCTCTCAGCCCATCTCTGCATCCTGTCAATGTCCCGTTGCAGCCTACAACACTTCTCTTCCGTCAACAACACCTCCAAACGTTGTGTCGTCTGCAACCTTGCTGACCAATCCTTCAATTTTATAAAGTCATTCCAAGTCATTAATAAAAGTTACAAATAGTAGCGGCCCAAAGACAGAGCCCTGTGGAACACCATTCACCACTGACTTTCAGGCAGAATATTTTCCTTCTACTACCACTCGCAGTTTTCTGTAGGCCAGCAAATTCTGTATCCCGACAGCTAAGTTCCCTGGTGTCCCATTCCTCCTGACCTTCTGAGTGAGCCTCCTATGGGGAACCTTATCAAATGCCTTGCTGAAGTCCATATAAAACACATCCACAGCTCTACCCTGTCATGACCTGCCCCTTACAAAGTCGTGTTGACTGCATTTAATCAAGCCATGTTCTTCCAGATGGTCATAAATCCTATCCCTCAGAATCCTTTCTAACACCTTGCAGACGACAGAGGTGAGACTTACTGGACTGTAATTGCCGGGGAATCCCCTATTTCCTTTCTTGAAAAGAGGAATTACATTTGTCTCTCTCCAGTCCTCAGGTACGACTGCAGTGGAGAGCGAGGATGAAAAGATCTTCGCAAGCAGTGAAGCAATCACATTTCTCACTTACCAAAGCAGCAGAGGACAAATCTGATCTTGGCCTGGCGACTTGTCAATATTAATGTTGCTCTTCGGAGGGTCTGTGTGGATTTGTTGGGCGGAAGGGCCTATTTCCACACTGTAAGTTACAATGTGCTTTAAAAAGCAATTTGTCTGTCATCATTTTGATTCAAACCTCGACCCACAAAGCCTCATTTGAAGACCCTTCCTTTCAGCAGTAACTGACTTGTTAATTAATAATGCAACACCACATCCTCTTTAACACCCTGCCCTGTCCTGCCTACAGTTCCAGTACAACAGATTATTGAGTTGTTAGCCTTGACCTCCCTCAAACAAGTCTCTGTGATGGTAAAAATGTCACACCGCCACATGTCAACTCATTCACTTATCACACCTGTCAGCCTGTCTGATAATACTAACAGCAATAACGTAAGCTGGAATATAATACCTGGAATACCCTGTACCTCGGAGTTCTTCAATCATTTCCTGTTTGTTCTCAAGCTGCTCAAACCATGAGACACAACTCCAACTCATTACGTGCAACTTTGCAGAACTGAGCAGTCAGCTCCACATACAATGAGTTTCTGATGGTGAATTCCCCACTCAGTGTACAGAGGGGACAGCCCTCATTAATATGAAGAAAGTGAGGACTGCAGTTGATGGAGATCAGAATCAAAAAGTGTGATGCAGGAAAAACACAACAGGTCAGGCAGCATCCGAGGGGCAGGGGAGTCGATGTTTCGGTCATAAACTCTTTATCAGGAAGGCATTGATGCATTCCTTTATTTTTTCATTCCATGATTCGCAGAATGTTGTGAACTGTACTTATTCAGGAAGGCAGCACTGTATATTGCACTGATATGGAAATCAGCCAATCATTTGGTTGGACATGGTGTAGAAAAGTTGTTGGGAAGTACAGACTGATTGAATGAATTACAAACATAAGGATAGATAAATCCCCAGGGCCAGATGGGGTTACCCTAGTTTACTCCAGGAAGTGACGCCAGAGATTGGCGTGCCTTTGGCGATGATCTTTGCGTCTTCACTGTCCACTGGAGCAGTGCCAACCAGATGATTGGAGGGTGACCAATGTTATTCCCTTGTTCAGGAAAGGGAAAAGAATAAACTCTGGGAATGACCGAACAGTCAGTCTTACATCAGTCGTGGGCAAAATATTGCAGACATTTTTGAGAGAGCATATTTACAATTATTTAGAAAATTATAGTTTGATTAGAGATAGTCAGCATGGCTTTGTGAGGAGCAGGTCATCCATCAGAAACCTGATTGAATTCTTTAAAGATGTAAAAAAACACGTTAATGAAGGTAGACCAGTAGATGTGGTGAACAAGAATTTTAGCAAGGCGTTCCCCATTGTAGGCTCATTCAGAAGGTACGGAAGCATGGTTGCCAGAGAAATTTGGCGGTCTGGATACTGGCATGGCTGGCTCATAGAAGACAGAAGATCGTAGCTGATGGAAAGTATTCAGCTTGGATCTCAGTGACCAGTGGTGCTCCACAGGGATCGTCTCGGGGACCTGTGCTCTTTGTGATTGTTATCAATGACTTTGATAAGGAAGTGGACAAGTAGATTAGTAAGATTGCCGATGACACGGAGGTTGGTGGGGTTGTGGCTAGTATGGAGGCCAATGTCGGTTGCATCAGGATATTGATAGGATGCAGAGCTGGGCTCATAAGTGGCAGATAGAGTTCAACCTTAAAAAGTGTGAAGCACTTTATTTTGGAAGATTGCATTTACATAAAGAATACAGGGTTAAAGGCAGAATTCTCAAAGTTAGCACCCAAGTTGATAGGGTTGTTCAGAAGGAATACGGTGTGTTGTCTTTCATTACCAGGGGGATTGAGTTTAAGAGCAGCGAGGTTATTTCTTCGCTCCATAAAGCTGTGGTTCAACCACACTTGGAATATTCTGTTCAGTTCTGGTTGCCTCATTATAGGAAACAAGTGGAAGCCTCAGAGAGTGTGCAGAGGAGATTTACCAGGGTGCTGCCTGGACTGGAGGTCATGTCTCAGAAAGAAAGGTTGAGCAACTAGGGCTTTCCTCCAGCGGTGGTAGTCGAGTCAGATACATTAGGGATATTTAAGAAGACTCTTAGATCGGCACACGAAAGCTAGTGCATTGAAGGTTATATTGGTTAGTCTGACCTTAGAGTAGTATAAAAGGCTGGTAAAACATGGAGGGCTGAAGTGTCTGCACTGTGCTGTACCCTTCAATGTTCCAAGTTTCACTCAGCTTGTCGATTCTCATCAGTTGGTGAATGTGTGAGGGAGTGAGGTGTGTGAGGAAGTGAGGGAATGGAGTGTTTCAGAGAGTGAGGTGTGTGAGGTCAGTAAGGTGGGGAGGTGCGTTAGACCAAGACTTCCTGTTTTGATGTAATTGTTGCATTCACCTGAGTGTCAGCACAGTATGTGTGGGTATCTAGACCAGACAAAATCCACCAAGTTCAGTTATTAAAACGAATTTTTGCTTGCCGTTTGCTCGTGGTTTCTTCAGATACATTCTGCTGGGTGACCTATGAATTAATATCTAACCATCCACAGACATGTATAATTTTATTTTGATACTTTTGAATGTGAAGACACATTTATCGGATATAGTTTCAGACGGTTCACTTTGAGACACAAAATGCTGCAATAGACTGTCAATTATGAACGTTTTCACCTGGTCCAGGGTGCAGATGGATGGAGTCTGGGTAACGTGCCAGTTGTCATCACCATAAGTAACTTTTGCGATGTGATTCTGACACTCCATGCCTATACATCTGATCTCTGGGCCAGGCTGTGACTGAGGGTGAATTTGTAAGGCATGATTCCTGGTCAGTCATTGGCATCTAATTTAGACAGAATTTGTACCTACACTGAGAGCAATGATAGCCTGTTGGCTAGTTTCCTCCTGCTCAAGGTGGATTCCAAATGGTTCTCTGTGAGGGAATGTTTCTATGACTGCCCTGACACAGGTTGGAAACTCTCTTCACAGAATCAGGACCAGGCTAATGTCTCTCTGAGTGTTACATGCAATTGTGTGGTCGAGTAGCACTGTACCTGAATTCACCTTTTTGGAATTCACTTTTAATGTTGGTCATGATGCAAAGTTTTTGACTTAGTGACATGAACAATAGTCAGGAGTTTGCCATGTTTGTGAATAGGGCAATAATAAGGTACGAGCTACAATCATTCAACTGAACAATAACTGAATTAAAATATAAACACCGAACGACCTTTTATGATACAAAAGTAAAGAATGCACATTTTGTATTGTATCGAAAAAGAACATGTTGTCTGACTATGCTGGTGATCACAATTACACATTCAATCTCAGTATTCAAATGCATACATTGTCGCTCTATCATTTGCAAATTGGTTGACCTCTGACTGATTGAATATTTAGAGTGAGCAAATGATTGAACAATTAAATAGAATTCTTACTCTTACACATTTAAATATAATCAATCAACTTAATTTCTCGCCTGAAATGTGTGAGCTTCAGTTATCTGGCAACTATGATATTAGTTTTAAAATAATGATGGAAAAGGATAGACTAGATCTAAATGTTGAATTTCTAAATTGGAGAAAGGCCAATTTTGACGGTATTAGGCAAGAACTTTCAAAAGCTGATGGCAGCAAATGTTCGCAGGTAAGCGGATGGCTAGAAAATGGGAAGCCTTCAGAAATTAGATAGCCGGAGTCCAGAGACAGTATATTCCTATTAGGGTGAAAGGAAAGGCTGGTAGGTATAGAGAGTGCAGAATGACTAAAGAAATTGTGGGTCTGGTTAAGAATAAGAAGGAAGGATATGACAGGTACAGGCAGGATGGATCGAGTGAATCCTTAGAAGAGTATAAAGGCAAGAGGAGTATACTAAAGATGGAAATCAGGAAGGCAAAAAGGGGACACGAGATAGCTTTGGCAAATAGATTTAAGGAGAATCCAAAAGTATTTTACAAATACATTGAGAACAAAAGGGTGAACAAGGAGAGAATAGAGCCCTCAAAGATCAGCAAGGTGCCTTTGTGTGTAGCCGAAGGAGATGGGAGAGTTACTAAACGAGTATTTTGTACGAGTGTTTACTCAGGAAAAGGACATGGGAGATATAGATATACGGAGAAATAGATGGTGACATCTTGGAAAATGTCCATATGACAGAGGAAGAAGTGCTGGATGTCTTGAAATGCATAAACGTGGAAAGATTAACAGGACCTAATAAATCAGGTGAAACTTGAAAGGGTTCAGAAAAGATTTACAAGGATATGGCCAAGGTTTGAGGGTTTGAGCTATAGCTGGGTTTAAACAAGCTGGGGCTGTTTTCACTGGAACGTTGGAGACTGAGGGGTAACCTTATAGAGGTTTATAAAATCATGAGGGGCATAGATAGGGTAAATAGACATGGTCTTTTCCCTGGCTTGGGGAAGTCCAGATCTACAGAGCATAGCTTTCAGTTGGGAAGGGAAAAAAATATAAAAGATATATAAGGGGCAACCTTTTCATTCAGAGTTGTATGTGTGTGGAAGGAGCTGCCAGGGAAAGTGGTGGAGGTTAGTACAATTGCAACATTTAGGTGGCGTCTGGTTGGGTATATGAAAAGAAAGTGAATATGGGCTGAGTGTTGGCAGGTGGGACTAAATTGGGTTGGGATTTCTGGTCGGCATGGACAAGTTCGAGTGAAGATTTTTTTTTGCCATGTTATACATCTCTTTGACCCTGTGACTGTAATTTAGAAATGACAATAATTTAACATGCACTATCAAATAGATTAACCATTTATATTATTAAATTACTGTAAAGTTCACTCGTGAACTGGAACTTTCAAAAAGCATGACCTCACATTTGCAGCCATTGAACTCCACCTGCTATTTCTGTGCACATCTCTCCAATGTATCTATATTCTGCTGTATTCTCTGACAGTCCCCTTCACTATCTGCTACTCCAACAATCTTGGCAAACTTGCTAATCAAGCAAAAGATACCTTCTTCCAAATCATTGATATGTATCATAAACAACAGTGGTCCCAGCACAGATCGCTGTTGCACACCACTGGTCATAGGTCTCCATTTTTAGAAATCCCCTTCCACTATTACTCGCTGTCTTCTGTTGCTCAGCCAGTTCTCTATCTATCTAGATAGAACACTCTGGACCCCATGCGACTTCAACTTCTCCATCAGTCGACCATGGGGAACCTAATAAAACGCCTTACTCAAATGCCTCAGTACCTTCGCCAGCAGCTTCGCTATCAAACTCGCCGGTCTACAATTACCTGTATTATCCTCACTCTCCTCCTAAAAAAGGGGACAATATTAGCAATTGTCCACTCCTCTGGGTCCTCACCCCTGTTCACTCATCCTGCAAAGATATATGTTAAAGCCCCAGGTATTTCCACACTCATATCCCTCAATAATATGTGGTTGATCCCATCTGGACTTGGGAGCTTGTCTACCTTAATACCTTTCAGAGTATCCAAAACTTCCTCCCTCTTTATGTCTACTTGACCCAGAGTACTCAGAGATCTATCCCTAACCTCAACATCCGTCATGTCCCTCTCCCTGGTGATTACAGATGCAAAGTACTCGCTAAGAATCTCACCTATTTTCTCTGACTCCATGCATAACTTTCTTCCTTTGTCCTTGTGTGAGCCAATCATTTCTCTAGTTGCTCTCTTATGGACGGAACGGTGGAACAGTGGTTAGCACTGCTGCCTCACAACGCCTGCAACCCGGGTTCAATTCCTGACTCAGGCGACTGACTGTTTGGAGTTTGCACGTTCTCCCCGTGTCTGCGTGGGTTTCCTCCAGGTACTCCGGTTTCCTCCCACAATCCAAAAATGTGCGGGTCAGGTGAATTGGCCACGCTAAATTGCCCGTAGTGTTAGGTAAGGGGTATATTTAGGGGTATGGGTGGGTTGCGCTTCGGCAGGTCGGTGTGGACTTGTTGGGCCGAAGGGCCTGTTTCCACACTGTAAATCTAATCTAATCCTTATATATGAAAAGAAGTATTTGGGATTTTCCTCAACCCTGTTTGCTAAAGATATGTCATGACCACTTTTAGCTCTCTTAAATCCTGTATATTTACTGTGAAATGTAGCTAGTGAACAGAAAATAAACATTTGTTTGTGCGAGTGGGAACTCAGACCTTTTCAAAGTATTTGGTGACAAATAAAAATTGAAATCCGTCACAGTGCAAATAAAAAGCAAGAGAAGAAACCTCTTGGGAAGATTAATTTTCAGCCACTGTCCCCAAAAAGTACTTCTGAGGTAGAAAAGAGTGAGGGTTTGTAACAAGGGCACAACAGTAACTATGGGTAGTCTGAACATGCAAACACTCTCAATTAATCAAGTGGACAGCGATATCCTTGAGTAAAGATTCATAGAGTGTATGAGAGATTATTTCTGACAGTAGGACATCATGGAAACAACCAGACAATGGGGCGGCACGGTGGCTCAGTGCTTAACACAGCATCAGGGTCCCAGGTTCGATTCCAGCCGCGGGAGACAGTCTGCGTGTAGTTTGCACATTCCCCTCGCTATCTGCGTGTGTTTCCCCCCACAGTCCAAAGATGTACAGGCCAGTTGAAGTGGCCTAGCTAAATTGCTTATAGTGTTAGCTACATTATTCAGAGGGAAATGTTTCTTGGTGGTCTACTCTGTGGAGAGTCGGTGTGGGCCTGTTTCCATACTGTAGGGCATCTAATCTAATTTTGATTGGATATTATGTAACAAGGAAGGATTGGTGGATGAGCTTTGCCTTGGAAAGAGTGACCACAACGTACTGGAGTTTCACATTCAGATTGAAAGAGTAAAGACTGAGTCGTACATAAGAGATTTAGTGTTAGTCAATGATAATTATACTGGCCTAAGGAAGGAATTGCCTGTGGTAATCTTGGGGGTGGGGGTGGGGGTGGGGGGTGTGGGATACGGGGTTGGGGGTGAAGAGAGAAAAGAACAGTCAAAGGCAGGACAACTGAAGAAATTTGGCAAACAATTAGGGAGATGCTAAAGACCGCAGAGGAATTCATTACGAACAAAAATCATCCATATCTCGATAAGGAAATAAAAGATAACATGAAGGAAAATCCCAGTGCACATTATACTGCACACGTTAGTCACAGTGTGGAGGATTGGGCAAGTCAGTGGCCTTGTGGTGTTATCACTAAATTCTTATGTGTTAAACCCAGATAATGTTCGAGTGACTTGGGTTCTAGTCCTGCAAGTGGCGGAGCTTAAATTTAAATCTGGAATTAAGAGACTGATGGTGGTTATGAATCGATTGCCAAGAAAAACTCACCTGGTTCACTAATGTCCTTTAGGGAATGAAACTGCCATTCTACCATAGATTCACCACTCTCAGTCTGGCGACTTTTCTCATTATCTCCGTTCTGAAGATTTTCTATTGACTCCCAGGCTATGTCTTAAGCCCTTTCTCTCCTAACAGTGGAAGCATCTTCCCAACATCCAGTCTGACCAGGCAACCAGTATTCTGTATGCTTCAATTAGATCCACCTTCATCCTTATAAACTCCAGCGAGTATAGACCCAGAGACCTCATATGTTAAGCTTTTCATTTGAAGGACCATTCTTATGAAGCCCCTCTGAACATACTTCGGGGCGGTACATCCTTCCTGAGTTATGGGGCCGAAGACGGTACACAATACACCAAATGTGGTCTGACCAGAGTCTGATAGAGCATCAGAAATCCGTCGCTGGTGTAATATTCAAGTATTCTCAAAATAAATGCCATTACTGTATTTGCCTTTCTGACCAGATTAACCACCTGAAATAATAATCTTACAATGGACAATAATAAATTTACCATGGAGTTACAAAAATGAACAATGATTAAAGCATGCTGAGAAGTAGAACCCAACATTGACCAAAGTCTCTGTGCTCATCCACATGCTGCAGAATCCAGACAGGCTGCAGCTCCCCAAAAATAGTTCCAAAGAAACCTGAAGCAACAGAAGTTGGACCTGAATGGGATAATGGAATGTCGCCCTTGGGCCAACAATGTGACAACACCTGGTTGAGTCTGATTGATCAGAGTAAATGAACCTGATCATGTCATTGGCAAATCCTCCACACCCTCCCAAAAGGTGCGAAGACTTGGAAGGATAAGAATCACCGTAAAGCTCCTCAGAGTGTGGTAACTCGAGAATGACCACTGAAAGAGAAGACACCTCCAAGACCATCAGAAGAACAAGACGACTTTACCAAGAGGAATCCGGTCAATGTCTAGTGGGGTGGTATGTGATCATCCAAAGTTAAGTTAAACCATACGATAACTTGTAGTGTTTTGCATTACGTTATAGTACGTTTTATTGTTCTAATATTAATTGTGTTCAATAAACAAATATTATTGTTTCTAAGAGTTGACTCAATTCTTTTGATGAATGTAAGATTTCAAACACGTTGTGCAGCAGACACACCATCTTCCTAACTACTGACTTATTTGCACGATTACCTTGAGACAATCCTGGACTAGAACTCGCAACACTCTTTGTACTTCAGACTTCTGAATTTTCTCCGCAAATATAAAATAGTCCATGCCTCTCTTCTTCTTACTAAAGTGCATTACCGCTCACTTTCTCAGGTTGTATTCCATCTGCCACTTGTTTGGCCACTCTCCTACCCTCTTTAAATCTTTCTGCAGCCTCCCTGCCTCCTCAATGATACCTGTCCCACTACCTATCTTTGCATCATCTAAAAGTCTCGCCGGAGTGCCCTCAGATCCTTCATCTAGATTGTTCATGTACAAAGTAAAAAGTTTTGGTTCCCTTGCAGAACACCAGTTGTCATCGGCTGCTATCCAGAGAAGGACCTTTTTATTCCCACTCTCTACCTTCTTCCAGACAGTCCAGCTTCTGTACACCTTGTCTCTGAGACCATGGGGCATTATCTTACTCAACATCCTCCTGTGAAGCAACTTGTCAACGTCCTTCTTGAAGTGCAGATAGATAACATCCATTAGCCCTCCTTGGTCTATCCTTCTTGTTACATCCTCAAACAATTCTAACAGAATCATGAGCATGACCTACCCTTGAAAAAACCATACTGACTTCACCCTCCTTTACCCTGCACCGGCAATTATTCAGAAAGCTCATCCTTCATAATGGATTAGAGGAACCTATGCACGACTGGGGTTAGACTAATCAGTTTATAATTTCCATCCTTTGGCCTTATTCTCCTTTGAAACAGCGTGTCAGCGAGATCCAAGATGGCGGCGATCAAGTAGGTATGAGTCTGCAGAGCTCTGCCCAAGATTCAGGCAAAGTGGGGTACCCGCCCTAACCTCACCTGTTAAATTGTTTAAAATAGTTTTTGCCAAGCAGCCTTGGCCATTCTACATCAAACTTTATAATTTGACGCTTTTTAGAATGACCAAAGGTAAAGGCTATCGCTGTTTACAACAGGCAAGGACCCCTGCCTACCCCACCTTCCCCCACCTCGCAGCAAGGTAGACATTTGCGGCCGGCGTGGGAGACTCACCTGCAGAGGCGAGCCTGATTGCGGAGCTTGTTACACTCCGAGAAAATATTGATGAGTCCATTGAAGAGACTCAGTCCAGGTGGGAGTCAGTCTCGGTCATGCTGCAAAAACATGACGGAGAGATCGAGAAACTCGGGCAGCGTGTCTGAATGCAGAGCAATGGACCACGGCCTCCGAGAACACTGCTGAGTTATCCATGGGTCAGCTCTGGGCTCTGGAACATCGAGTCCCGACCGAAGAGGAACATATTGAAGACCTCGAAAGTCGAGGTCATCGGAAAAATATTCGATTACTGGGCCTTTCCGAACGGGAGGAGGAAGTGCAGCGTTTTGCTTTCCTGAAGCAATGGCTCGCATAGCTGCTGAAACTGGAGTCGGAGCTGGGGCGGGTGCGGGTTGAACGGGACCACCGAGTTGCTGTGCGCCGGCCCGGGTCGGACCAACGCCCCCGCCCAGTTCTAGTTCAACTTCAACATTACAGGGAAAAGCTGATGCTGCTCGTGTCCTCCAGAGTGTTGGGGAAGGATCCCCATGTCATGATATACAAGGACTCCCGGATAATGTGGTCTGAAAGAGGAAGGCATTTGATAAGGCGAAGATGGTGTGGGGGTCGGGGTGGGGTGAGGTGGGTTAGCTCCCACCCTTTTAACCTCTGTCTTATAAGGTATTGGAATTTATTTACTCTACTTTGTAATGCCTGGACCGAGGGCATGGTTCTGGCTGGGAAACGTTATGGCGGGATTATTGGAAGCTAGTCGTGCCCCTTGTGAACAAGGGGGAACGTGTCCTTTTAAACATGTTTTCTGCCATTTGTTTTTCGGAGTAGTTCTCAGTTGTTTTAATTTCACTGCTTAAAGAGTGTTTTTACGTGTGAATCGTTTTTGGTTTTTCGTCAATGTCTTTTGAGTGGGGTTATTCCTCCTGGGGGTTCTCGGGATTGATTGGACAATCATGGCTAGCGATTCGTTTAGGTGGTTCACCGGGAATGTCAAGGAGACCCACTCACTAATCAAAAGGAAAAAGATATCATCAAGTCTTAAAAAAGAAAGAGTGGATGCAACCTTTCTACAGGAGACGGATTTACTTGATAAGATCATTCGAGGATGAAATAGGGTGGATTTGGCCAGGTGTTCTTTTCATCTTTGAGCTCAAAAAGTAGGGGAGTAGCCATTCTTATTCAGACGAATCTTCTCTTCTAAATGCTGAGCCAATAAAAAATGAGTCTAGGTGGTATATAATGATTAAACACCCTAATAGATGGAGAAGAATTTGGGATTTTGAATCTCTATCGCCCCCCGGCGCTCGCTTTTAAATTTGTGATGGAAGAGTTCTCCAAGCTGATGGCTCTCGGGGTGCACAACACAATTATAGAGCGAGATTGTAATTGTATCATCAACCTAGGACGGGACAGAATACCTCAGATCTCTGCGGGCATAACTATGAGATCTAGGCAATTGGCGGATCTGAGTTAGGATTTGGGGCTGGTAGATGTATGGAGGCGTCTTCGCCCTCAGCGTAGAGACTTTACTTTCTAATCTAACCCATACAAGTACAATACCAGAATCGATATGCATCTGTCCCCTCGACATTTTTGAACTCAATATTGCATTGTAAAGTAGGTAATATAACTATGTCTGACCATGCCTTAGTATATATGGAGGTTAAAACCAGTAATGATGAGATAGGTTCCCGACATTGGTGTATAGACCCTTTCCTATTGACGGATAGTACGTTCATAAAATATTTCTCAAAGGAATTTAAAACTTTTTGGGATACCAACTCCAACATGGCCAGTAACCCTTCAGTGATGTGAGAGACTGGTAAGGACTATGTGCAAGGCCTGGTTATCTCATATTCTGTAACCCAGAAAAGACAAAAGGGAGAACAACAGCGTCTGCTCGAGGCTCGCCTGAAGGCGGCTGAGACAGCGTATGTGGATAGACCCTCCCTTACTAAATTACAGCTGATCACAGCCCTTTCCGTAACTTTGAATACCACACTGACACAAAAAGCAAAAAGGGAGCTATTACTTGCAAAGCAGAGATTATGTGAATATGGTGACAAGCCTGTCAGGTATCTAGCGTACCTTGCCAGAAAGAAAAAGGCTCCCCAAGCCATTACGTCTTTAGGAAGAGTGCTGGTAACCTCACTTGTGATCGTAAGAAGATCACTGCAGCCTTTAGAAAGTTCTATTTCGAATTATATAGGTCACAGGGCTGTGAGGGTAAAACAAGGAAGATAGAGCCTTTATTTTTTTAAAATAAACTTGCCCTCCTGGGCCTAATCACAGAGCGGGTGTTGTTCTTGAATGACACCCTAGCAACGCAGGAGGCAGTGTGGCAGCTCCAGAGTGGCAAAGCGCCCGGACCAGATGGATTCCAGGCTGAGTTTTATAAAGAATTGATTGGGGAATTAATCGGGTCACTTATAATTATTCACATAGTCAGGGCGTCCTCTCGCCTACTCTGAGAGACGCAAATATTTCTCTCATTCTTAACAAGGAAAAGGCCCCAGATGACTGCTCTTCATATAGACCTATATCCTTGTTGAATGTGGATTTTAAAATTCTCTCAAAAGTGTTGTCATTAAGACTGGAGAGGGTTTTGCTATTTTTTATTAAAGAAGGCCAGATGGGGTTTATAAAGTGTCGCAGATCAACTAAAAGCATTAGAAGAGTCTTAAATATGGTACAAACCTGTCAGCAGGGAGCGATACTGGTATTAGCTACCTTCGGCGAGGCAGAGAAGGCATTCGCTCAGGTAGAATGGCTATATCTCGTTTATACGCTGGAACGGTTTGGTGTTGGAGAGGTCTTTACTAAGTGGGTTACAGTATTATATAATGATCCCAAAGCAGCGGTGATCACCAATAGTTTAAGTTCAGAAAGCTTTCGCGTTGGCAGAGATTATCGTCAGGAATGCCCTCTCTCACCATTATTATTTACGCTAGTGATTGAGCCTTTGGCGGAATTTGTACAAGCTGACCATAATATAAAGGCTCCAAAGGTTGGATCCGGTAAGCACAAAATTACTCTCTATGCAGTTGATGTCCACCTTTTCTTAAATGATCCATTGACATCTGTGCCGCGCTTAATTCAAGTGATTAAATTATTTGGTATGTTCTCAGGTTATAAAATCGATTTGTGAAATCAGAGGCCATGCTGCCGGGAGTTCTTTCCGGTATATCCAATTTTCCGGATGAATCCCGTTTTGCTTTTCAGTGGTGTTGGGGAGAATACACCATCAGATTGCCTAGAGTGGGGCTAGGGAGGGTAGCACTATTGCTACAACAGACATTGCCAGTTCCAGTCTCTAAACGGTTAATCACAGCCATGCAGGGTGAAGCTAGCAAATGCAGGGCTACCTGTCTGAAGCTACATTCCTTGTTGATTAGATCATGCCAGCCAGTATCAGACAATCCCATTGAGAACTCATTACTAATAAAAGAACCGGTAACTGTCGGACAGTGTAAATTGCACTATCAGAGCACATAATCGATAAAGTATCTGTTGATGTCCCTGCTGACGTAGATCCCCACCGAAACCTATGATAAATAATAATGCTTGTTAATTCACCTACGGAAAACCATTGATTCTGTTACGGAAAACGACTAGCCTGTCAGACACATAGTAATGAGGTTGATCCTCCAAACAATGGACTATTGATTACGAGATTGGAACTGCCGAACCCAGGATGGCTGTACCATTGTCCGGCGCAGCAGGAGCTGGACAGGCACGTCAGTGCGGCCAATAGAGACTCAGACCCCCTCGCACGCAGGTGTACAGACCAATGAGGGAGATGAACGAGAGAGAACTGACCGGGGACTCCAGGCAGCGCGAAGTATAACTGTGCCAAGTCCGAGCGAGAGGGCAGAACGCCTTCTCCAACGAATTGCATGCTGCATAATTCGTTGTATCATCTACCAGTCAAAATTCTGTAATAAACGTTTGCCTGAGCCGAATGGTAAAGTCTCTGTCTCTCCTTCTAAAAGAATACGCAAAGACGGGATCTCCGAGGTCTGTCTTAACATCGGTCACTGTGAGTTTTTGTTTACATAGGTATCTTTAATACTCCAGCATTTCGTCAGCTATATAAAGTCAATTATACACATTTTTTGGAGAAATTATGATAGGACCTTTAACGCTGGGAAGATCTCCCGATATCCTGGCTCGATAGAATAGCTTTGGTCAACATGAGTATCCTACCTGGCCTTTTATCCGCTATGAAAATGCTCCTCTTGATGCTGCTGAGACAGGCGTTGCGTAAGCTTTATGGTTAGTTCAGCTTCTTCATTTACAGTCATGGACGGCCCCTTATTAAATTAGAAAAGGTACAGCCTCCATAATTCAGGAGTGGGTTGGATTTCCCAGATTTCAGGAGGTACCAATTGAGCTCTCTACTATCCTACATAGCTGATTGAGTCTCTTGTGACCCACAATTATTCTGGTTAGATACTGAGACCTCCCAAGTAAAATATCCCCTCATCAATCTACTATTTATGGACAAGGTGAGAGTTATTATGGATCATTGCAAAAATTCTACTGTATTAAACACAATCAAAGCCTGGACGTTAATGCAACAGGATGAAGGTAAACTATAAAAATCCCCCCCCCCCGCCAATACCCCTATAGTGGGACTGTTGGGATTCCATCCATGGCTGACTGATGCTGTATTCAGAACCTGGGAAACCAGAGGAATCTCATGTTTGGGAGATCTGTTCAAAGGGGAGATCAGGGGAAACAGCTGCGTCAGAAGATTGGGCTGCATAGCAAAGACCTTTTATGAAATTTTCAAATAGGAGACTTTTTACAAAAGAAGACCATGTTGATAATTGATCCTTATAATTCGGATAGGGAAAGGAGAGTGCTTCAGCCGATGGATCTGCCCGTGGTCAGTACTCTCGACCACAGACTATTTAATAAGGTACCAAAGGACATGGAACGGTTATATAAAACATAGAGTCAAGAATTTGGGATGGAAATCTCCTGAGAAATGTGGGAGGACGTCTGGGACAACGCCAGGAAGACGCCGATCTGTAACTGAACTCAGGCTATCCAATTCAAGATACTTCATTGGGCTCACATGGCACCTGAGTGAGTTGCAAAGTTCAAGGCAGGAGTATCTTCAATGTGTCCTACATGCAAAATAGAAGTTAGTACTCTCACGCATTGTCTGTGGACATGCCGTAAGATCCGTATGTATTCGGACAGAGTAGTGAATGCCTTGGCAAAGATGTTGGGTACTGAGATTGGGTGGGACACAACGCCTCTACTTTTGGGCTTCCCAAATTTCCCTTCTTCGGATGTATACGGGAGGAAATTATTGATTAGCCTTTTCTTTTGTCCGGGCAAAAACATTCTAGTGAATTGGATATCATAAGATCCCCGTGGACATTCAAATTGGCAGAGGCTAGTCATGGAATATATCCCCCTTGACTTCCTTACAAATATGGTGAACCAAAAGACGGAATTATTTTATGGAACATTGCACACCTTTTTGAATTACATTGACAGAGCTATATCAGCCATATTGTTCAGGGCCTTTGCTTAGCCGAGGGGATGGTTCTGGCTGGATCGGGGGCTCCTGGGAGGAGGAATCCTGTGTCAGGACGGGTTCTGTTATGACTTAATATAATTGTTAAAACATATGCATCTACTTATTCATTTACTTATTTTTTTTTCTTTTCTCCTTTTGTTTAGTTTTAGTAATGTAGGATAACATATTTTATGGTTTGCTAATTTCGAGAATAGGTTAGTAGTTTGTTTTTAAATTCTATATTGGGGTTGTTATTATATTGTAAAGCAGAATAAACTAGTTTATACTATTTTTGTAATTTTGTAAAAAAATTCAAAAATGTTCTTTTCATTAAAAACAAACAGGGTGTCACGTTCGCAATGTTCCCGTATTTTGGCACCCTCCCTGATTCCAATGATTTGTGGAATATCACCATTAAAATCTCCAACAGCTTATTTACCCATTTAGTTTTTCGAGCAACTTCCCCTAATCAGCTCTGCCTCCTCACTTTCTTAAATTTTTCAGATATTATTCATATCTTCCACCTTGAAATCTGACGTGAAATAATTGTTCAGTTTATCATCTGTTATTTGTTCCACACTACTATCATTCCAGCGTCATTTTCCAGTGTCCCAATATCCACTTCTGCTTCCCGTTTTTGCCCTTAATATATCTAAAGAGACTCTTTCAGTCATCCTTTATATCACTGGATAGCTTAACTTCATATTTAATCATCCCCCTCCTTATTTCTTATTTTGGTGCCCTCTGTTCTCTTTGTAAGCTTCCCAATCCTCTGGTTTCCCACTGCCATTTGCCATGTTATCTGCTTTCTCTTTTTCTTTTACCCGAGCCATACATTCCTCAGTTATCTGAGGATGCCTCATCCTCCCTGTACAATGCATCTACTACCTCGGGATGAATCTCTGCTGTGACTCCTAAATTGCTTCGAGAAACTCCCACCATTACTGTTCCATTGTCTTTCCATGTCTTTGTCAGTGCCTTTGTACAGCTGTAATATTAATTCCAATTCTACTTTCTACTTCTCAAATTGAAGTTTAGGTTCAATCATATTAGGATCACTGCCTCCACAGGGTTCCTTCACCTTCAGCTACCTTCTCAATTCTGCCTCATTGCTCAACTCTAAATCCGGTATTGTCCATTCCCTTGTTGCCTTCACCATAAGCTGATCCAAAAAGCCATCTCGAAGACATTCCACAAATTCCTTTCTTTGCAAACCAACACCAGTCTGATTTTCCCAATCCACCAGCATATTGAAATCCTCCCACTCACTCTAACTTTGCCTTTCCTATATATATTTTCTATCTCCTGGTCTATCATGTGCCCAATCCCCTGACTATGATTCAAAGGCCAGTACATTACTCCAACTATGGTTTTACACCTTTGTCGTTCCTCAATTCTACCCACACACATTCCACACCATCTGACCCTACTTTGAGTAATGGGAACTGAGTGATGGGACTGAAAAATACTTCAGCTTTGTCTCAAATTTATAGTTCAGACATGGAATAAAAATATTTCATTTTAAATTACTTTGAAATATCGCCACAGTACGTTTCTTTGACCAAATAGTCTGTCTGTATTAGGGAAGGATATAAACTGTTGAAACTGTTAGAGAAGGAAGATAGGAAGAGGACACGACTAGATAAAGAGATATAGGTTGGAACAAGTGAACAGGCAAGTAATGGTGTATGGAACATAGTAGGAAAAATGTGTCTATGCTCAAAGATATTGGTGGGTTGAACAGAAACGTAATGTATTATTTCAGTGGAGAAATTGGCTTTAGGCACTGAAGAACCGGGCACCTGGGTTACAAAACAAAAACTTTACGGGTTCATCAGATTTTTAGGGAGGTAAGATAAATGTTGAAACTTTCTGAAACAGGATGCATTTAAAAATACGGGCGATTTTCTACAGATCTAAAAGGTAGTGGTGTACCCATCTCTAGAGAGCGATGGCCACAATGATATGAAATGCAATCCATAGAAGATTCACTCAGCTGACTCCTGGGATTTATTTATGGAGGAAATCTTAAATTGACTGGACCTGGATCTTCTGGGCTTTAGGCGAACAACATGTGATCTTGTTTGACCCCAGAATATTCCAAGTTGTCTTTAAAGATGAATTCGAAACAATATTTCAGCTTGTGTGAGAGATTCCTATGAGTGGATGGATTATAAAACGGAAGAATATCTCTGTTAAGAAGGTGGTGATTTGGTGTAATCATCTCATTGTGTTGTGTCTTTGTGGAATTCTCTTCCCAGATAGCAATGGAGAATAAGTTATTGAATATTCCTAAGGCAGAGGCAGGCAGATCCTTGACTAAGAATGACGCACTAACATTGTAAGGGCAAAGAAGGAATGTGTGATTGAGGTCACAATCATATCGTCCATGACCTTATTGCATGTCGGAGCTGTTTTTATTCCTTACTCGATGCTAGTTTCTACATTTCTGTTGTCTTTAGATACTGAAAAAAATTATGACACGATTGTCATGAACATGAAGACTTTTTTCTTTCAGATTATTGGGCACAGCTTTCCATATGTGACTTTTAAACTGAACTCAAAAGCACTCAGGAAAGATTCATAATGTTGTCGAGAGGTCAAGAGCATAGTACAAAGGGAAAGCCATGCTTGAAACTGCTTTAGAATCAGATTATGTCGAATGAATGACTTTAATACAGTAGATTCCTTTTAGTTGTTCTTGTGAGGTGTGTTTCATTACCAAGGCCAGCATTCTGTCGCCTGTGTTTAATTTCTATTCAGAATATGGTGATAAACCCCAGGGGTTCTTGTGATGCAGGAACACTAACAGGAATGTTACAAAGAAAGAAACGGAGTTCTTAACAATTTGATAGTGAAGGGAGAATGATATAGCTTCAAATCCTGCGTGCCCTTGGAGATTGTATTCCTCACTATTTGATGCCCACAACCTAGGGAAATAGTGAGACTTCATTCTCTGTTTCCAACAATTAAAGTAATACACCCATATTGCATAGAAACAGGCCTATCAGCCCAATACATCTATGACAGACAGAAAACACCAAACTAAAGTATTTCTAGTTTCAGGTCAGTGTCTGTGACCTGAGCTTTTGTTCTTTCAGTACATGCACGATATGGTTTCATAGAAATAGATCACATAACTTCAACGACAGCGATGAACTCATCGGATCAATAAGATGTCCTCATTGTTTAATAATTGTTGTAAAATCGAATTGTCTTTTCAGTTCATTTTGGAATTTTAATGGAGCTAGACCAGAATTAATTGCCCTTGAGACTTTCCAGTCCAGTTGGGGTTGGTCCATCCAGGTGGCTATTGAGAGGGAGTGCCAGGTGTGCATCTCATGTTTTGGTTTAACAGTGAGTAAATATTACTGCTGGTGGATGGAGTGTTATACAAGCCACCATATTGTGATGAGAAGCTCGCTGGAAAACGAACTCTTTGTCAATATGTCATAAGGAATTTAGTATTCTTCAGAGAAATAGCAATCTTACACGAGAAGTCTATATAATAATGAAGCGAATCCTGTTTCTATGTAATGGGTGTCCTTAAAATAATGGGGTCAAATAGCTGAAATAATGCTGATGCCATCATTGGACAATTCTTGCACTGAGCATGTGAATTAACATGGATGTTTTCAGAGACGTCTGGACTGTCCTACTTGGAGTAAGTACTGATACCACATGGGATGTTGCTGGTTTGTAATCTCGCCGCTTACTGAGCACAGTTCGATGGAACAAACCAACAAGTGTCTTTGGTTGCTGCTTCAGAATACATCAGAGCTTTCATGGCTGCCACCACAAGAAATCATGTAATAAAGACAAGGCCCATCGAGTCTGCACCATCCAATGCTGATTCAAGTGCTTTATAAAGTTTGTGAAGTTTCCTTCCTTATCCACCCTCTCAGGCAATGCATTCTAGACACAAACCATCGTCCAGATTCAAAACAGATTCAACAAATCCTTTGTTAGTGTCTTGCCTTTCAATTTAAACGTGTTCTCCTTTATTTTTAACCCTTAGGCGAAGGAGACCAGCTGCTGACTATTCACTCTGCTCGTTCCTCTCATGCTCTAGTACACCTCTAACAGGTTCAGTGTCCTCGCACAATACACACAGGTTCAGTAGATGGACCATGCTAAATTATCCGCCATGTGCTGCTGGGTGTGATAGGAATTGGAGACGCAGGGACAGGGTAGGGGGCGGGTTAGCCATGGGAAATGCAGGAATGGTGTATGAGGTGGTTTTGGGTGCTATGCTCTGCAGAGGGTCAGTGTGGACTCGATGGGCCAATGTCCCATAAAATAACAAAAAATAAAGATTAAATCAAACAAAGTAAAATACTGAGATGCTGAAACAACAAAAAAAAGAGTGCTGGGGAAACGAAGCAGGTTTGGTAGCCTTTGTCGAGATAAAATCACAGTTATCATTTTGAGTCCACTCACCATGCATCAGATGTGGAAGCAGCTGGGAAATACTGTAATGTGTGTTGGAGGATTGCGTTGAATATGTGCAGAAATAGGGACGTAGAAAAAAATAAACAAAGGGACTGTGGATAATCAGCTTGTATGGAAATAAATTGTGAGAAGATTTTCATTTATTGTTCACCTTTTCCTACATTTCTGAGTATCATGCCCATGTTGGTATATATACAAGCTATTGTTTCAAGTGAGTTCTGTCCCATCTATCTCTCCATCCTCAGTGTGGTCATTTTCTTTTCTTTATTAATGGGACATGGGTGTTGGTGACTGGGCCAGCACTTATTACTCTTTCCGAGTTGCCTTTGAGAAGGTGCTGGGGAACTGCCTTTCTGAACCACTGCACTTCGACGTGCTGTAGACTGGCAGAGCTTCAGTCGGTCTGGTTACACTTCTTTGAGACCTTGTAGTGTTATAACTGACTGACTGACTTGGCCAGTTCAAAGTGCATTTGAGAGTCTACCACTACTGAAGGTCTGGAATCACATGTAGGCCAGACCAGTGAAGATAGCAAATTTCCTTCTCTGAAGGACACTACTGAGCCAGATGTTCTTAGTTTTTACAACCATCAGTATTTCATAAGAATGTTAATTCCAAATATTTTATTGAATTGAATTCCCACCATCTGCTGTGGCGGGATTGAAGTCCGGGTTTGTGTCATTACCATTGGGGAATATTTGTGGAAATCTCAGAATTTATAGTGTGGAGAAAATACCGCTAGACCATCACCTCCCCAGCATCTCCACCATCAGTGGCGGTGTTGCTGTTATCGTGACTGAGGTAAAGAAAATTGTGCAGTTACATTGTCAACTATTTCCATGGAGATCAGAACTGTTCATATTTCAGGGACGGCACAGAAATGTAACAGTTTATCAGCCAAGAATAGAAACAGGGGAGAGGTAGGCATTTTATGCATTGAATGGGTGTGTCATATATGTTAGTATTGACTTGCACCTGACATTAGAAAGTCAGTATAGGTTCTCTGGATGGTTTTCTTGGATTTGTGTTGTCAGCTGCTGCATTCATTCAGGGAGACCAGAGAACCTGGTTTTCCTATTCTGTGCAAGGTACGGGGATAGATTTTACAGTGTTTCTGGGTCTGCGGAGACTGCGTAGGGTGGCGCAGGGCACTGCACTATCCTTTCTGAGATTTGCACAAATATTTCCCAATGGTATACCTTTCCCAGGTTCGAAGAGCGAAGCCAGTTTATTTCAACAATGAGGAGGTCACAGAGCTGTGCAGTCTCACACCAGGGAGAGGACTGCACTCAAAATTCTCATCAACAATATTGATTCAGGAACTTGCCAGGCAGGAATGGGGGCCTTATCCATTATGCCAGACTTCCATCCTCTCACGCATTTACGAGGTGACAGAGGTAATCTCTGTCCAGTGAGATGAACACATTGATTCCGTCAAACAAAAGAAACAAAAGAAAA
Organism: Hemiscyllium ocellatum; assembly: GCF_020745735.1. Taxonomy (NCBI): domain Eukaryota; kingdom Metazoa; phylum Chordata; class Chondrichthyes; order Orectolobiformes; family Hemiscylliidae; genus Hemiscyllium; species Hemiscyllium ocellatum. The sequence continues at coordinate 57,591 of NW_026867714.1, read as the reverse complement.
TCTTTTGGAAATATTAGAGAACAGGGTGACTGCAAAAGTGGGGAACTTCAGAAAATGTAAAATTAGTAAAACTGAAGTACTGGAAAAAACTTGTTGAGTTGAATGTTGGTAAGCTGCTGGATCAGATGAGTGATGAATTTAGAGGGATTTGGGATAGGGTTGTAGAATTGAGCTTCTGGATAACTCTTTTCGGAGCTGGTGCAAACACGATGGATCAATAGCATCCCTTTTTCCTGCCTTTTCCTTAATTATATGAGGGAGGTCAAAGTTCCATTTTCCTCAGGTACTCTCATACCATCATCTGTCAAATACTGCCTTGTTATCAAGGCCAGTCATTCTTTCTTGGTGTTCATATATTTCGTTGATGTCAAAAGGTCGCGCTGAATGTGTGTGGTGTGTTTCCTTCTCACAGAGGGGAGTGACTGTCGGCACGAGAGGATTTTGTGATCACTATCTGGGTCCAGTATGGGGGAATTATTCACTTTATATCTAGGTCTACACCATGACCAATAAATGCAACCAAGAAACTTCTGTAAAGAGAGGAAGGGACTGTTTTACAGTAACACCCACTCTTTTCGGAAGAACGCTTTCCAATCCACACCAAATCATTCTGACTGTATTCAGGGGCTGAATGTTCACCTCAGTTTCTGTGCACCAGGTAGTAGGAGCAAGTGGTCTCCAACTGCTCTTGAGTAGCAGATTGAGGGGCTGAATAGAATGGAGCAAAATAGATCTGAGAAACAGGTGTGGGTCCCTGCCTCACCAGGAATTAAGATTGTGACTGATCAGATTCCGGTCCCAGTGCCACGTTCCAAACTGCAGATCATTATCTTTGAGTCACTTTCCCGTCAAATATTTAACGAAAACATCTTTGAGTAAATGCAAAAATGGTACCACTAACCTGTGGGGCAGAGAATTCCCACTCAAATAGTCTTTTGAGAATTTCGCCTTATCCCTGTTCTTACCAAGGTTAGAGAGTCATTGTTTCTGTTTCTAGACCCATTCCTCCAGAGGTCACGACAAATTATCAATGTAACGAAGTGTGTGATATTGCAAAAGATATGTGTCTCAGACTGGGTCATGTTCAGCGTTAGGAACAAGTCAGGTAAGTTTCCTCAAGTCTTAAAAAAAATCTGATCCAAAGCCAAAGCATCTTTACTCGAATTACATAAATGGATACGTAAATGAGATACAATTTGGACATTGACAGTGTGTTAATCAACATGTATTTTCTATAAATCTGAGACATAGAAACACACACACACACACACACACACACACACACACACACACACACACACACACACACACACACACACATGTCTGAAGGCAGAACATGAAAAAAACTGAAACTCAACAGAACGTCTTCCAATACACACCAAATCATGTCTGGCTGCATTCAGGGGCTGAATGGTCACCTCGGTTTCTGTGCACCAGGTCGTAGGAGCAAAACGTTCCGAAGAGCTTTGTCCAAGTAACAGTTAATTTCATGAGAAAAGCAAAACTGAAAATGTTTCAATTGTTATTCTGCCCCTGAAGTTATTCTATCTCACAGAAGCTGCTAACGCTGGAATTTCTCCTGGAACAATTTGATTTGGCTGAAATCCCTTTGCTGTAGTCAGTGGAGAGATCCCAATGAAGCCTCAGCAGGAACCTTCAAAGAGTGCTAAAGATGGCTGATTGGTTTTCAGCTCTCATATGTCGCTGTAGAGAAGTACACGTAGAGATGGAGCTATGGCTGTTTGCTTCTCCGACAGGTTATATTTTCTCCCTCTCTGATCGTAAACATGCATTAATGTGACCCGAACACCAACCTGGTTTATATCAGGTCTGGTTAAGCATTCCCCTGATTGCATGATTCCATCCCTGTTATCTGCTCCATTTTGAAATCATTTGTAGTTTATAATTTGAAGGCATGTTTATATGTGTTTGCATAATTTTTGTACAATAAATTTATGTCTTCATAGTATCTGCATTAAAATGAGTATGTTGTTTTCTAAAACTGAATCCTCAGTTTTATTCTCTCATCCATTAGCTACGCCCCAATAAACTCTCCTCACGGATTATATGGTTCAATATGAACATGTCTCATTCTCAGGCGTGAAGTGCTCTGACCTTGTAGAAGCTATGAGGGGCATGGAGGCGGGGAACAGCCAAGGTTATTTCCCAAGGCCGGAGGAGTCCAAACCAGAGGGTACAGATTTAAGGAGGGAAAAGCAAGATTATAAAGATACCTGAAGGGTAACATTTTTATGCAGTGGGTAATGTATGTATGGAGCGAGCTGGCAGCGAAAATGGTGGAGGCTGATACAATAACAACATTTAAGAGACAATGAATGGTGTATGAATAAGAAGGGTTTATAGCAATATGGGTCTAATGTTGGCAAATGGTACTCCATCAGATTGGAATATCTAGTCGGTGCAGATGAGCTGGACTGAAGGGTCTGTTTCCGTGCTGTATGACACTATGATTCCATCTGGCCTTCATTCTCGCAAAGAGTAAAGTGAAACATCTGTAAAAAGCTTCTAAACCAATTGCATATTTTTCTTTCAGTTTAGTGTTTCATTACTACACACAATATATCCGATATAGTCTCAGCATTGTCTTGTACACATGCAGTAAAACATCCCGATGATTATACCCGGTAGCCTTTGCATGAAACAGCATCATTCGCTGCACTTTCCTAATCACTTGCTGAATCTGCTGACTAGCTTTATGTGGCTCATGTACCAGGCCGTCCAAATCCCTCTGTACCAATGAGCTCATCGATGTTTCTCCATTGAAGTAGGTTACTGTTATTTTATCTTTTTAACACAGCACTGACTTCCCTTAACCCACATTATACTGTTTTCTGCCAAAGATTTGCTCACTAACGTCCCCTGTCTGTATCCCATTGCAGAGTCTCCATGTCCAGTTAAATGACTATGTTGATGAATGAGCTAAGTGAGTTCCAAGCCAATCAGTCCTCTCATCCAAGTCATTGGTGTAGACTGTAAATAGTTGATAATCTCACTCTGACCCCTGAGACACTCCACCAAGTTACAACTTTACAACCTGAAAATAATCATCTATCCCGAATGTTTATTCCCAGATAGTTAACCAGGTTTCCCCTGTTGCTGGGTAGAAGGCTGCAAAGGTTGGATGGCCTCATCTTACATTGTGTAATGTACTTAGCGGGCTGCATTACTTCAATCTATTCCTGCATAACTCCTTTGAGGGCAGAATGGTCTCCTCCTGTCTCATTATCATGATGCTGACTGGCTGAATGAGATCTTTCTTTACCCCTGTAATATCATGGAGTGCTTGAAAGAACAACATATGGGTTTGGAGCAACAGCTGGCCATTCAGCCCCTCGCACCTGCTGCACCATTCAGAATATGCATTGTTGACGTGATTGTAACTAAACATCACTTTCCTGTCTGTTCCTAATAAACATGGTTATCTTGTTCATCAAAGATCTATGGAACTCAACCTTGAGTGTTTTCAGTAACCCAGTTTCACTGCTCCTTGGGAACGAAAACACCACAGATCACACAACCCGAAAGAGAAACAAATATCCCTGTCTCAGTCAGAAATGGGAATGCCCTTATTCTAAAAATGTGTTCCCCTCAAACCAATCACCATTCTTTTGATATATAAGGAGTCGACAATCAGAAACAGGTATCAACCACCCAGCCCCTCAAACCTGTCCACATTCCCATTAACTCTCCTAAATCTGCCAACTTAGCCAATTCAGTCTCCACTGGCCTCGTGGAAAGACAATCCCATGCACCACAAGATCAAATGAGTAATGAACCCTGCAGCAGAATTAGACCATTCAGCCCATCTTGTCTGCCATGGCATTTGATCACGGCTAAAATATTTTGACTCCCATTCGCCTGCCTTCTCCGACTGACCCTTGATAATTTATTAATAAAAAAATGTATATATCTCTGTATTAAGGACAGTGTGTGCCTGTATGTGGGGCAATGTTCGTGTGTTTGTGTGTAAAAGTCTTTATCTACGTGCGTATCTCTGTGTGCATGTGTTATGTGTGATAGTATCAGTATCTCAGTTTGTGTGTACGTCTGTCTGAATCGCTGTGCAATGTTGTTTTTGAAGTAGATAGATTGAAATTGGAATCAAATTCTCTCTCCTCCACTCTGTCTGTCCCTGTTGTTCATAGATTTCATAGAATGTCTACAGTGTGGAAACAGGCCCTTTGACCCAACGAATCCACACTGACGCTTCGAAGAGTAACACACCCAGACCCATTTCCAAACCATCCTATTGTTTATCCCTGATTAATGCCCCTAACAGACACATCCATGAGCACTATGGACAATTTATCTTGGCCAATTCACCTAATATCCACATCGTTGGACTGTGGGTGGAAACCAGAGCACCTGGTGGAAACCCAGGCAAACATGGTGAGAATGTGAAACTCCACACAGACTGTCGTCCGAGGGTGGAATCGAGCCTGAGTGCATGGCACCATGAGGCACCAGTGCAAACCACTGAATTTTATGAATAGATTCTTACAATAACTCCCCCTGCTGGCCTCCCCGCACCACTGCATCAGTGGCACAGTTTTTGACTCTAAGATAATAAATCCTTTGCTGTGATCTCTCAACTTGCATGGCCGTTTGATTTTTCAAATAATAACGTTGGAAGCACAGAACAGTTTTGTCTGATACTAAGTGATGTTGTTCCTGCGTCATTACCAAAACCACTGGGCCTTTTTCTGGACTTGTCAATACTTTCTCACGTAATTTTTAAGCATTGAAAGTCACAGAATGAGAAATAAATTCACCTCATCCCCTGACAAAATGGTTCACTCAGCGGTGAGCATTTCCATTCTGACAGACCCAAGTATATTTGCAACCCTCCAGCTACCAGCATTGGGTGTGTGCGTTGGGTGGGGTGGGGTGGTTTTGGGGGGAGGTGTATGTGTTGATGTTGCTGTCAGTTTGGATGATGATGTGAGATGCTGCCCTCTCTCCCACCCAGACTGAATCTTCGAAGGTTAACACCCTCTGCGCAGTAGGGTGCGGAGGCCTGTTGAGGGAGAGATTGTGTCATTTTAAACACCGCAGACAGTGTCAGACCTGCACTCATGCATAGATACTCACAGAGTCAAATGCAGATACACAGGTAAATTCGGCGTGGGGTGGGGTGTGGGGTTGGGGTTGCGGAGATGGATTTCGGGCACTCCACCTCTTCGCTCTTTCAAGGTGTAGGTGGGGAGTGGTGGGGGTAGTTGGTGACGTGTCCAGAGGGAGCCAGTCACCACTGTTGTATCCATACTGTTCTAATAGTGAAGGAACTATAGTAGAGGAGAAAGAGAGTGAGAGAGAGAGAGAGAGGGGAAGGTGCTGCATGCTGTGTGGTGAGCCAGACCATGATCGCTGGGCCTGGCGGTGGGGCCTCTTCTGGGAGGAGAATGGCCCCCTCTGTACTAGACAATCCACCAGGACCTCTGTGCCCCTGTCGACAAACCGTGGTGTAATTGCCCCTTGTCTGCCATGCTCAGAATAAATTGTGCAAGACAGCTCTAACCCGGGAAAGCTCAGCCATGTGCCTATTGGACTTTTAAAGATGGCACCAGTGCCAAAGATCACGAAATGCCAAAGGGCATGCGGGTGATGGTGAGTATCTCCAACCTTGATGGGTGGGAGAATCGGGCTGGTATTGAAGGAGAGGGACACCATGGGATGGGGTAGGTAGCTCATGAGGTGAGTCCAATAAGATAGCAACAGGAAACTAGCTCAGCCTCGTGCAGACAATCCCTCTGTCACACTCAATGAAAATGTAACTGAAACAAATTATTGTTTCGTTCAACCCAATGAGTCGAACACTCTGCTGACCCCAAACCCACTGACAACCCTGCAGCTGCTTGACCAATGCACTCCATCACAGAGAAGGAGCTAAACGTCACCTTATCCTTGGGAAATAAGGCAGTGGTGTGGGGGTGGTTGAAATATCAGTGGGGGAGCACTTTATGGCATGTCATCATAATTCTATCAGTTTTAAAATAGAAATGGAAAGGGATGAAGCAGGTCTAAAATTTAAAGTTCTAAATTGTTGAAAACCAATTTTGATGATGTTAACTAAAAATTTCCAAAGTCGATTGGGACAAATATCCGAAGAGAAGGGGGGTTAGTTGAGAAGTGAGAAGCCTTCAAAAATGAGATGTCAGGAGTACAGAGACATTTTGTCCCTGTTAGGGTGAAGGGTAACGCTGGTATGTGTAAGGAATGCTGAGGATTGGAGAAATTGAGGTTCTGGTCACGGAAAAAGGGAAGCATACATCAGGTATTGACAGCAGGAATTGAGTTTTTTTTCTTAATTCATTCATACGATGAGGGCGTCCCTGGCTAGGCAAGCATCTATTACCAATCCCTAATTTCCCAGAGGGCAATTAGCAGTCAACCACATTGCTGTGAGTCTGGAGTCACTTGTAGGCCAGGCCTGATAAGAATGGCAGTTTGTTTCCTTAAAGCATATCAGTGAACTAGATGGATTTTTCCAACAATCGGAATGGTCATCATCAGCCTCTTAATTCCTGATTTAAAGTGAATCACAAGAAGAATCTGAAGGCAACAAGAGTATAGTTAAGAGGTAAATTGGGAGCATAAAAAGGGGACATGTGATAACTTTGGCAAATAGAGTTAAGGAGAATCCAAAGAATTTCTACAATTATATCAAGGACAAAGGAGTAACTGTGGAGAGAATAGGACATCCTTAAAGATCAGCAAGACTGCCCATGTGCAGGACCATAGGAAATGGGGGAGATACTGGACGAATATTTTGTATCAGTACTTACCGTGCAGGAGGATATGGAAGCAAGAGAACTTGGGAAATAAGTAGTGATATCTAGGAAAGTGTCTGCATTACAGAAGAGCTGCTGGAGGTCTTAAAACATGCAAAGGGAGGAAAATGACCTGGCTTTTATTGGATGTACGCTAGCACTCTGTGGGAAGCTATGGGAGTGGTTGCTGGGCCTCTTGCTAACATTAATGGCCACAGGTAAAGTTCTGGAAGACTGGAGGTTGGGTATCTTGGTGCCACTACTTTAAGGATTGAGAAGGGTAATAAGGAAAAGCTAGTGACCCTGACATCGGTGGTGGGTAAGTTGTTGGAAGGGATTATGAATCATCGGATTTTCAGGTATTTTGAAAGGTACCGAATGATTAGGGATAGTCAACATAACTTTGTGCAAGCAATATTGTGTCTCACTGACTTGACTGAGATTATTTTGACGAAGCGATTAAAAAGATTAATTAAGATAGAGTTTTGTACATTGTCGATATGGACTTCAGTAAGGCGTTGAATAACTTTATGCATGGTCATCTGTTTAACAAGGTTGGTTCATATGAAAGTCATTTGGATGCAAAACTAGCTCAAAGGTAGGAGGCAGAGGGTGGTGATAGAGAGTTGAAATGTCCTGGAAAAAGTTTGCAATATTCCCCATGTTGTGCAGAAAGTCCAGTTTGTGGAGTAATCCTCTAGCACGGCCTGCACAGCCTTCCATCTTAGCAGTTACCTTACCCCAGTTTATGGTGTCTGGGCTGGTTCTCTGAAGCAGATTCAGAATTTGAGGCAATGGACCATTCCAGCAGATTTGGCAATGTTTTTATTCTTTGTTTGCATTCTTGTGAATTGGCCCACTATTTTCTCATTTGTCCAGTTATTCCAATCTCCCATCTCCTTATCCATATTTTCAGCAAGTTATCAGTTAATAAGTTATTTGTTTATTTCTGTATCTTTCCCTGGCCTTAGTTTTTGACTACCTCCTGTATCGATTGCTGTCATTGTGAAGCTCAGAAACAGTGAAATGGTGTGTGTCGGGCTGTTGTTCAATTCCCGATGTTTCCCATGTGGTTCTCCATGGACAGGGGTGTTCCAGCCGCTTTGACTCATGTGTTTGAAATCTTGGTATGCACCTGCTCACGGAACGCCTCTGTTTGTCTCTCAGTTGATCGTGCAGTCAGTAACACGAGGAAAATCCTGGAGTCTAATTGTAAAGGAACAGGCACCTAACTTGGATCTGAGGGGTTTCTGACTGACTCCTGTTATTGAAAAGTTAGTGGAGGTGCTGGGGATGGTTTGCCAGAGGTTGTGCTGTGAGCTGCCTCAGACATTCAGGGAGATCTTAGGATTTTCTGACCCAACTCTGGGTCATGGGGACTGTAGTTACTAGGTCTGTAACATGAATAACAAATGGAGCAGAGGCTGCAGAGAAGTAAAGCTCTGAAACCACGCAGTAAGTGTGTGTGTGTGTGGAAAGGGATGTGCTGTATCTGTCCGTGTTTTTGCCTGGACAAGCACATACTCTCACTCTCCCCGTGACATACACTGATGCACACTCTCCATATCTGCTCCACACACATTCTCCCTCTCTCACATGCACACACGCGAGCTCCATTCTGTCACACGCACGCATGCACGCTCTCCCTCACACACTTTGTAAATAAAACCAGACGGACTCCAGATGAAGATGCAGATAGCGTCCAAACAAGGTCTCACGCTTAGAATACATTGTCTGACCGCAAGTGTTACTTCATTTACTTGAAGGTATTTCCAGGACAGACTTGAAATAAATTCTGTGATTTGCATATTAATCAATCAAATTTTCTCATCCCTTACTATTAGAGACTGGTTTGATCCTGTATCTCTCAAAATTATAACTTCTTGCCCTTCTCCCCCTGTTAGTTCTGAGTAACCGTTACTCACAGAATTGAATTCTTTATATATATCAGGTAATAAATCCACATCCAGCCCCTGCCTCGGCTGTGCACTTTCTTGCAGCTCTTCAGCTCGTGTTGGGGTCTCCTTTAAAACTTTCACTAATGCCACTGGCTTAGCTTCTTTTATCAAATCTTTTCCCACAGCGCCTTTCATAACGATCGGCACTGTGACCATAGGTATCCCTCCTTATGGCAGTGAAAACATCATTTTCCTAGTGCCTTCTGAAACCACCGACACTGTAATTTTCTGTGTCCCACTCCATTACAGTGAAAACACCTGAGACCTTTCAACTCCTTTCCACTCTCTTGGGCATCTTCTTTAACCTGTGGTAATCTCTTATTCTCTACTTTTTCTTTTATAGTGTAGCATCTCCCCTTCTCCCAAATTCTAACCCTCACAGGACGAAATTCTGACTGGAAGCTTGTCTTATGCAGCAACATGTATTCATCTGCTAATTCTGCTGCCCTTCTCAATTCCTGAACTTTCTGTTCGTCCAGATAAATTCTTACCATTTCTGTAAGTGAGTTTTTAAACTCCTCCAGCGGAATAATCTCCCTTAGCGCCTCCTAGGTCTTACCTATCTTTAAAGCCCGCACCCATCTATTAAAATGTCTATGTTTAATTCTTTCGAACTCAACATAAGGCTGACGTGGTTCCTTCCTTAATTTTCAGAACTGCTATCTATATGCTTCCAGTACCAATCCGTAAGCACTTAAAATAGCTTGTTTGACCACTTCATAATCTTCTGATCCCTCATCTGTCAGCGCAGAAAATACCTCACTAGCCCTGCCTACCAACTTAGTCTGAACAAGCATTACCCATAGATCCTTGGACCACTCCACCTGCCTAGCCAAATTTTCAAATGAAATAAAGAAGGCTTCAACACCTTTCTCATCAACACGTGGCAAATTTTCGACACAGTTGTATCGATAACTAACGCCCCTTTTAATATCCATCGTGTTAACTTGACTTTGCTGACTAAATCGCAATTTCTCAAGTTCGAATTCTCTCTCTTTGCTCAGCTAAGAAATTTCCTTCTCTTTTTCTCTCTCTGTCTTCTCTGTTTGATCAGCTAAGACCCTTCTCTCTTTCTTCTGTCACTTACTCTCTCCCTTTGTTTATCTTTAAGCTGCATTTTTTTCAATTGTAATTTAAGTTTTTTTTTCTAAATCCCCTGCACTTGTCTGTTTCTCTGACGCACTTTAGTGTTTCAGTAATTTCCTGACAATTTCTGTTTTACTCTTGTTCTTGATTAGACCCAAAGCTAAGTTCTTTGCTACTTCAGAAAGTTTGGCTTTTATCTGTCCTTCTAAACGCTCTCGGCAAATATGGGAATCATCTTCAAACCCCAGAACCTCTTTAACATTTTTAAGAGCCATTTCTCTCACTTTTAACTTAACCAACCACAAGTCACTGAAATTTAACAAACCGTGTCACCGACGTTTTATTTGAAGCTATCGTACAATAACGTGCAAATAATTAAACCTACTGCGTGTATTTCACAGCCCAAACCTATTTAACTCTGCCAAAATCTCAGACTGTATCTGTCTAAACCTATTCAAATCGCAAAGGAAAGCCCACAAACTGTTAAAGTTCAGCTCATGCTGGAATCTGTTAAATTTGGAGAGGCAAAGATCTCTTTACAGAGCTCACTATTTAAAGTAGAACTAACAACTTGGTTAGTTAAGTCCAACAGAGAATATTAAAATGAACAACTAATTAGAACTCATTTCGTTAAACCTATTTTATACCTACCACACTACAATACTGGTCCGATAAAACAAAACACCATGAATAATATTTTCAAAAAAATATCCCACTTAAAAACCAGTCAGCTTTTTAAATTCTCCTTTGTAGATGTTGCACTGTAGAGTTTTTTCTCTAGTACGGCTTCGATGTTCTGCTGTACAAACCTCTTATAGACAGGCACCTTTAATAAAGCTCTTCAGCTAGCATTCTATCTTTGTGGCTGTCCTTGGCAGTTTCCCCCCCAAATATTCAAAACGACCGGTTTTATACATCAAAACATTGGTTCATTTCATTGATTTTGAAGTCATAAAATACATTATATTTCAAACTCGATTGGATTTCAGTGCATTTGGGCATAATTTAAACTGACTGGCCCAATTTGAATTTGTTTTTGTTCGATGGCAACTCAGCATCACTGTTGATTTCACAGTCAAATTTTATACTTTAACACCTTTCAGAACAATATACACCTCTACACCTTCATAACAATATCTTTTGTTTTCTGTAAATTTGATGATCTTAGAAAGTTCACACAATAACATATTCTGTTCCATAAAAATACCGTTTACTGTCATCCTTCCTTTAGCTAAATCTTTCTTTCCAGTTATGATTCCAGTTACTAACAATGTTACTGGCATTCTTCAACAAAGTAATACATTGTGTGTGTGTCTGTTTGCGTGTCTGTCTGTGTGTGCGTGTATGTTTTGTGATTAATCCGCTATAATTAAACTGACATGAAAGAATGATATGCAATCACATTCCAATAAGAAGAAGTAAATGTGCAACATTTCCGAGCTTTCTGATATTAAAAAGGTGCAAAAATATCCTTTATTCAGGATTGAAAAGTGAGCACATGACTTTCATGTACAGGATGGAAGTAATTTAATGAACTTTTACTGGGACTATTGAAAAACCAAATATTTAGTTTTCTCCTGAAAGTTTAAATTCAGCATTTTTCAAGTCTGAGTTGCACACGTTCTTATCAATATGCAATCGTTATCAGTGACAAAAGCAGAAGCTTCTGGAAATGCCCAGTAGCTCTGGCAGTATCTGTTGTGAGAAATCAGATTCTACATAAATTAGTGGAATAGGTCTTGGATGTTTAATTTTCGCCAATAGTGTTCAGCAATGTACCGGTTAGATGCATTAGTCAGGGGTAAGTGCAGAGTAACAGAGTAGGCGGATGGGTCGGGGTACGTTACTCTTTGGAGGGTCAGCGTGGTCATGCTGTGTGAAACGGCCTGCTTCCCCATCGTAGGGATTCTGTGATTCTATGAATTCTTCATACAAAGGGCGGTTAGTGCCAGCATCAAGAATGTTTCAGAGCATGTTCATGGCAGAGTGAACAGCCAGTGGTCATGGTACACCTTGGTGCCAATGACACAGGTAAGATGAGTGAAAGGTCCTGCAAAAAGCTCAGAGAGCTCAGAGTGAGTTTAAAAGAAGGATCTCCAGGATTGTAATCTTGGGATTGCTCCATGTGCCACCTGGAAGTGGGACAAGGAAGAGGAAGATGGTCGAGTTGAATATGTGGCAAAACATTTAACTAGACGTATGCAGTATTTGGAGTAAAATGAATGAGCTGACAGCTCAAATAAAGGTAAATCAGTATGGCCTTGTGGGGCTTACTGAAATGTGATTACAGGAAGGTCAGGACTGGAGTGTTAAATGCCCAAGGAGACTCTATTCAGACAAGCCGGAACAGCCGGTGGAGTGTCTATATTGGTTAAGGATAATGTCAAGTCTGCATTAAGAAATGATACTAGCACGTAGGACGATAATGATTAATCAGTCTGGTTCGAAATAATACACATGGAAAGAAACCCATTGGTAGGAGCATTTCCAGCCCACAAACTCCCACCCCAGCAACCTACTTTCAAAGTAGCGAATAGCGTGAAGCAAGGAATATTGATGGCTTGAGACAAGGGCACAACAGTAATCATGGGTAATTTGAACATTCATATTTACTGGACTAATCATTTTGGCAACGGGAGGCTCAGAGGGCGATTCACCAAATGTATGAAAGATTATTTCTTTTTTAAGTAAAATGTAATCTAACTAAACAGAGAAGTGGCTTTGGTATTGCGTAATGAGAAGGCTTGATAAATCATATTGTAGTACTGGATTATTTTAGAAAGAGTGACCACAGCATGCTGGGGTTTCACATTCAGATTGAAACAGGAAAGACAGAGTCACATATGAGAGGTTTAGTGTTGGACAATGATAATTTTACTGGCCTGAGGAAGGGGTTGGCTCGAGTGGACTTGGCAAAACATTAAAGTGCAGGACAGTTGAAGAACAGTGGCAACTACTTAGGGAGATCATCAAAACCTCTCAATTAAAGTGTAATCCTGAGTGGAACAGGAATTGTAAAAAGATGAAAAGTGATCCATGTCTTAACAAGGAAATCAATAATAACGTGAAGGTGATAGCCTGGTCGTATTATGTTCTGGGGACAGGCTTCAAATGTCACCATGGTAGATGGTGGAAGATAAATTCAACATAAACCAGGGATTAAGCGTCTATCAATGATAATGAATCCACTGCTCATTGTTGGATGCACCCATCTGTTTTATGACTTTCCTTTCTGGACAGAAGCCACAATCCTTACCTGGTCTGACCTACATGTGATGTCAAACCCACACAAATTTGGTTGATGCTTAGTAAGGGACGGACAATGAGTGCTGTCTAACCCAGCGACGCCATCATCTTGTGAATGAATTAAAGAAAAACGCTTACATTGTCAGCAAATGGTTACTAAAAACAAAATCAAAATGGCTACGAAGGAAAACGAGCAGTAATCATAAGAATTGATAAAGAACACTTCTCCGAGTAGACAAAAAGGAAAAGAATGCTGTACCGAAATGTTGGTATTTTAGAGGATGACGGCAAGGTAATAATGGGGAACTCAGAAGTGGCAGAGGCAAAACCAACATTCCTATTTTCACTGTGGAAGATAATTTCTTCCCAAAATGTACAACAATTGCAAAGGATCTTGTTGGAAATACAATGATGAGGAAGAAGATATTAAATACATTGATGGGATTAAAGTCAGGTCAGGCCCTCGGCCTAAACTCTATCAATTTTAAGGAGGTAACAGCAGAGGTACTGGATGCGTTAGTTACGATTTTCAAAACATCCCTGGATTCTAGAACAGTGCCAAAGTATTGGAAAATTAATAATGTGGCACTAGCATTCAAAACAGGAGATAGGCAAACAAATCACAAGTTATAGAAAAATCAGTTTAACTCCTGTCGTGAGGAAGTTTCTTCAACAAACATAAAGTAGGAAATCACTGAACACTTGGGAAAACAAAAATCAATTTACCAGTGTCAGCAAGAATGTAACCAACAATGTGGATAATTGGGATGCAGTAACTGCTGTACATCAAATCTTCAGAAGGCATTTGACAAGATGGTGCATAAAGGACTGATCTAGAAGGTTAGATTCCAGGGCTGAAGTGTAGAGTATTGAATTAGATAGAGAATTGGATGACTAATGGAAAGCAAAGCATTGGGGTATATCGTCTTATCTGGCGAAGAGAAACTACTGAGGTGCTGCAGCGTTCAGTTTTTAGACTTCAATTTTTGTTTGCAATCTGCCCAAATGACCTGGAAGGAGAGACTGAATGCAGTAACTAAATTCACAGATGATATAAAAGTAGGTGGTAAAGCAGGCTGTAATGAGGAGCTAAAGAGTTTACAGATGAATATTTATAGGCTTGGAAAATGAGGCATATTGCTATATCTGGCCGATGGCGTTTAGTGTGGATAAGTGCATGCTTGAATTTCCTACCACCAGTCTTAAAGTCTATGTTCTTGAGTTGCTCCATCTACAGTTCTTTGCATTTTATTTATCGTTGGTGGCTGAGGTAACAGGAATACTGGGATTTTGGTTGAGAGGGAGATGCAGGTTGCTCCGTGTGTGGGGAACATGACATTAATGTGGAGAAAATATCGCAGTCAGGCCTGGCAACCAGATGGCCTATCCTAGTTCTTAATAAACCAAATCACATTGTTGCAGCCAGACAGCCAATCCATAATTAACATGCCAATTTCATAATAAAAGGACAAATGGCCATTGAGATCGGAAGTAAAGATTTGGCAAGTCCTTTTAGATTTAATGACTATTTGATACTGCAGTCTGAGAAGTGGCTGACGTACAACAAAACACTTCAGCATTTTTGAAACTTCATAGTTTAGATATTGAGTAAAAATGTTACATTATCAACATTGTTGGAAAGTGTCCATTATCTACGTCTTATGAACAATATGTTGAGTGTTTCATGGGAGAACACAAGCTTTGAAATGGTTAGAAAAGGAAAATGTGAAGAGGATATAAGTAATTTAATGAGGTCTGGGCATGTTAAGTGAACTGGTAAATATTGGACTTTGGATCATAGTTGGGAAAACGTGCCTGTTTTTGTGAACGTTGGCGAGTTGAATGGAAAAACAGTGTATTTTTCGAGAGGCAATATAAATCTTGAAATATTTTAACACCAAATACGTTTAGAGATAGGAAGGTTTTTCTACAGTTTACACATTAATGATGAGACCAGTTTCACTTTATAGTTACAGTGTGTCTCCTTCTTATTGAGCCTTGGAATAAAGGGAAAAATTGTTCTCTCTTCACCCTGTACATACAACTGCCACCCCCACCCCTGCCCCACCCCCCACCCATGCAGTTAAACACCTCCATCAGGAGCACACCTGATCCTTCTTTGGTTAAAAGTAAAATCAAATAAATCGAGCCTCCCTTCAGTTTGAGTACTCTCTTATCTTGTTACTTCTGAAATGTATCACATTTATCAGTGTAAATTTCATCACTGATTGATCTGGCCACCTGAACAATCGGTTTATACCCTCCTGCACACTCACGAGTTCTTTCTGGCTGTGAGTAACCATCTCATCTTTGTGTCATCAACAACATTATTTTTCATTTCCCCAATCTCCATCCCTCCAATTCTTATCATCATCTTTTATGAAGTTCACTATATAGTCTTGATTTTCTTCGTGTTTTCCAGACGTAGTCCACAGGAAAAGAACTGAGAATTCCATTCTCTTGTATTTTTTTTTTCTATTTCGATGAATTTACAGCAGAATGCAGTTGAGGTTTTTTCTTATTTTGGACATGGAGCTCAATTCCCCTTTTATATTAAACGCCTCTGTATGTTTTATTCATAAAGCTTGTACGTAATTAATGTTGGATTAGGTTTAGGCAGTTTTCACTGCAGCATTTGTGTTTTACGTGGACCTGGATAATGTTCTTTCTGTCGTTCCCTGCAACAGTCAGAGCTGAAGGAACTTTCCGTCTGTACGATGGACACAGATTTCGTTTGAAAGAGCTAGAGAGATGAGATAAAGATTCAATTAAATTCTACATATATAGCCTCACGGCAGGAGATCAAATTATATCGTAAGACACCTTGAATTGGAAACAAATTATTAAAACATACGCCCACTTTCCTTCATTTTGTAAAAACAGGTCCAAAAAATGTGCTTAGAGAAGCTTGGATCTTACAGCTGCTCCTGGGATTGTAGGCAGTCAAATATTTCATGTAGTTTTTTTTTGCAGTTGATATAGTTTTCATAGTTTATTAATGTAACATTATTTTTTTCTATTTTGTTTTAATAACATTCAAAAGCAAACAAAAAAACAACTTACGACTTTTTTTCAAACGAATATTTTTAAAAAATATCTTTTTAAGGTGGTTTACGAAAAAAGAAATGTCTATTTATGTTTTAAAATGTTTCTTTTATTACACAGCAATAGATGTTTTAGTATTGAAAAGTTAATCAGTTTTTTTTAGAAAAATACAACGGAGTTGTCTCTTCATTCCAGAGAGTTCTACACATGCTCATGTCCGGAGAAGATTTTTCTTCTCAGAATTTGTTGTAGGGGAATACTTTTAGTGATTTAATTAGCTAAATGGTTGATTTTATTTAGTTTTTGTATGTTTGAACGTATAAGTATATATTTTGCCATTGTCTGTAGATAATGAAAGGTAACATAATGTGTAGTAAAAGAAATCCTGCTTT
Organism: Hemiscyllium ocellatum; assembly: GCF_020745735.1. NCBI lineage: Eukaryota > Metazoa > Chordata > Chondrichthyes > Orectolobiformes > Hemiscylliidae > Hemiscyllium > Hemiscyllium ocellatum. The sequence goes on along the minus strand of NW_026867714.1, from coordinate 41,073 downwards.
TAAGGTCACATTTAAGGGACAAAGAGGATGGCTGGTAGATTTAGAAAATAAATCCAGCAACTCAGTCAGATAGATGGATGGCAGTCAGAAAAGATAGGAATATAGTTCAAAATTCTCTTGTGGCTATACTTCTATCAAAATGATTTTCAGTTTTTATAACTGCTGAAGGGAATTGTGTCTCTGAGTAAAATGGAAGAGCCACCAGTTATTGGACACATGGAATGATTCTTATGTTCAGCAGCGTTTGACAATATTTAGTAGAATTATTCCTACAGTGAACTCTTCTGTCAGGGGCATCAACAGGAGATTCTATGGCAGTGACCATAGATTTAGGATGGTTTGTTGCTTTCCCTGTGCTAGGATTAAGAACATCTCTAAACCTTTCACGTACATTGTTACAGGTGAAATTGAGTAGCCAGAAATTATTGTAGGAATGATAATTTAGGGAAAGGTTAAAGCAGTACAGAATGAATTTAAGAGGGGAGGTCGAAGATTAAAAATAAAACCTTAAATGTAGTTATTTCTGATTTACTCCCAATGCCAACCACAACCGGCAAGGAACACAAGGTTAAAGGAGAAAAATCAATGGCTGAAGAACTATTATGTCGTTGAGGGATTTCGGTTTTTGGGAAATAGAAATCTATTTTAGAATAGAAAAGACCTGTTCAGAAAGGAATGGTCGAATTTAAACTGGAAAGCAACCAATACCTTCGCAGAGAGATTTGCTCATTCTATGCAGGGAGACTTTTTATGGATAGAGACAGCAAGGGGGATATTCCAAGTAGCATAACAAATTGTAGGATGGATGGAGAAGTTTATGAATGCGAGAAAGCATGTCAATTAGAAAAGAAAGACGAGAGAGTCAAGAGTATACAGTAATTCTGAAGCACTCAACTGCATTTATTTAAATGTAAGGGGTCTTACGGGGAAGGCTGATGAATTCAGAGCGTGTTTAAGAACATGGGACTGGGACATCATATTTATTACAGAAAGTTGGTTGAGAGATGTTCAATTCGAGAGTGTAGTGCTGGGAAAGCATAGCAGGACAGGCAGCATGTGAGAAGCAGGAAAATCAACGTTTTGGCAAAAGTCCCTTATCAGGAATGAGCTGATGAAGGACTTTTGCCTGAAACGGCGATTTTCTTGCTCCCCAGACGCTGCCTGACCTGCTTAGTTTTCCAGCCCCACAATCTCCAGCATCTGCAGTCCTCACTTTCGCCTGAGAGATATTCAAGACTGACAATTCAGTGTCCCAGGTTTTCAGTGTCACAGAAAGGATAGAAAAATCATTCAGTTGGCTTTGAGGGGAGGTCTGCCATTTTTGATTAAGGAATAAATTAATGATGCAACTGAGAAAGTTATGTCTGAAAAAGCATCCAGTTAAAATATACGGGTAGCAATAAAAATAAGAAAGCAAAGATCTGTTTGAAGAGTTTGCACGAAATGCTCATTTGTGACAAATCGTCCAGTGAAAATATATTGGTAGAAATTAAAAATAAGAAAGAAAAGAGCACGTCAATGGTATTGTACTGAATGCTCTCCAACAGTAAGAAAGAAATTGAGAAACAAACCCGTAGGGACATCTCGGATATATATAAGCTTAATAAAGTTGTAATACTGGGGGATTTTAATTTTCTAAAAATTGATTGGGACTACCACAGTATTATAGGGTTGGATGGTGAAAAAATTGTCAAATGTGTTCACGAAAATTTTCGTCATCAATATGTAAACGATCCCCAGGAGATGGCGAATAAAATTCCATTCCTGGTTCACTAGACAGCAACAAAAAAACAACATTGAGTGCACCTCCTATTCATTCAGCTTGAACTGTATTTGTCCACTATGCCACCAGTTTTGGTGTCATCTGCAAACTTACTAACCTTGCCTTCGATATTCTCACGCAAATCATGTAAATAAATGACTAACAATGAACACCCAGAACCCACCTATGTGGAACACTGCTGGGCACAAGCCTTCAGTCCGAAATGTAATCGCCCACCATTTCTCTCTGTCTGCTGCCATTGTACCAATTGAAATTGCTGGAGAGAAACCCCACAGTTCTGGCAGTATCAGGGCAGAGAAAAATGGAATTAACTTTTTTTGGAGTCCAATATGACTTGTTCAGAACATGTTCATATAAGACTTGATATGTTAACTTTGTGTCTCTGCCCAGATCCTGCGTCATCTGTTGCATTTCTCCATCATTTTTCATTTGTATTTCAGATTTCCACTATCTCTAATATTTTTCTTTTTTTTAATTAGTCTAGATGCTGAACCCGGTTATATTTGGACAAGATGCTCCAATCCTGTTCCCATTACTTATCCCAGTGACGCATGTATTACACCTGATTCTGTTTCTTCTTTAAGTTCCACAAATAAATGTGTAGATCTCATGAAAGTGATTTTGATTTAAAAGGCCTTTTGGAGACAGCTACACTCGAAGAAAAAAATAGATAGGGTTCATTAATTATGACATTGTGCGTTTTATGACTCACATTGTCTCCTCAGACGCTGAATATTTTCAATGTGTTTCTCTGAATAATTGGACATTGGTGAGAGCACTGTTGGAGTATTGCATGCAATTCTGGGCTCCTTCCTATCATAAAGATGTTGTGAAAAGTTTCAGAAAAGATTTCCAAGCATGTTGCCAGGATTTGAGGATCTGAGCTATAGGGAGAGGCTGAACAATCTGGGTCTGTTTTCCCTGGAGCGTCATAGGCTGAGGGGTGACCTTAAAAACATTTGAGGGGCATTCAGAGGATATATAGTCAAAGTGTTTGCCCTGGGGTCGGGGAGTCCAGAACTAGAGGGAATAGGTTTAGGGTGAGAGGGGAAAGATATAAAAGAGACCTAAGGGGCAACGTTTTCGTGCAAAGGGTGGTACGTGTATGGAGTGAGCTGCCAGACAATGTGGTGGGGGCTGGTACAATTGCAACATTTAAGAGGCATTTGGATGGGTATATGAATAGGAAGGGTTTGGAGAGATATGGGACTGGTTTTGGCAGGTGGAACTAGATTGGGTTGGGATATCTGGTCGGCATGGACGGGTTGGACCGAAGGGTCTTTTTCTATGCTGTACATCTCTATGACTCTGTGGTTATCATGCAGCCCATCATCTCTGTACCAGCTCGGTATGAGCTGTATCTTCACCCTAACTCTGCTGCAACTCACTGTAACTCATTACAGTTTGCTATCTATGTCTGATTTTATTTCTAAATATCCCGTCTAGATGTAAACAATCTTAACAACCTGCATAACCTGTGATTAAACAGTATCTAGAGTATAATTCTGTACATCACATTTAAAGATGACCTGTTCTGTTCACATTGTCATTCATCATTCCATGTACCAAAGGTTATTTGTTCTTTTGCTCTGCGTTTCATTTCATTCCATTTGTCAGAAATAGTGATGGTTGAAGATTCGTGACTAGGAGTTACTATACTCCCTTCAGGGATCTTCATCCTCTGGCCCCAGTCCTTTCTGTCTCATAGCCAATATAACATTCATTCCTTCCCATACACCTTAATTCATGACATTTAATGAACAATGTACCTTGGTACCTTGTTATGGAGCAGGCCCGACGCCTCAAAACATTTTTGAGCAAATAGCCCAGACCGCAAATTTGTTATTTCTTGAAGGTGATTGCATGGTGGATATTCCCAGACTGAATTAGCTGGTCCGACTGACGACGTTTACACCAGCAGAATTTAACTATAAAAGTAAGGAATAAAACACAACTACCTGAAAATCCAGTACCTGAATAATTCATCCTAACCGAACATGACAGGCTGACACAACTTAATGATGTTGTTCCAGATTACTTGCAATAATCACAGAAACTCTTTGAGCACAAAGAGTAAAAATTACACAGATAAAGCTTACAAAGGTTACAAAGTCAGAGGGCAGAAGGAGGAGGAGAGGGTCTAGTTTCAACCATGATCCTGACTCAACTAATCCTTGATTTGTACTGACCTGTGCAGCTGGAGAGCTGGCCACATCCCCTTGCTTACACCAGTATTTTCTAGGAGACTTGAAGGCCTTCTGCCCAAGACATTATTTGTTAGGTAAAAAACAAAGCACCCTAATAAAGCATTCAAAATTGAGACATGTTGGAACCTTGAGATGGTTAGAAAATCTCTGAAAACAGTTCAAAAACAACATAACATTGTAAAGTGTCTACCTTTGTGACAAATCCCCTGATATAAAACTGAATCATCAATATCCAAAGATGTCTTCGGGTTTCAACCCCCTCCAGCGCCCCCCCCCCCAACCAAACCAAAAAATTGTGATCAGTACACTGAAATACGGATGTATGTACATTTACTATAAACATACAAAAATGCACAACTACATCCGGATTCAGTGCGTGGTAATCCCATCATTGAGTGCCTCAATCTGTCCTTCAGTATTGGCAATGCATCAACAATCATGTTTTCAAGACCTGCCACATGCACAATTTTTTATTTGAATGGCTGCACCAACAGGCTCCAGCAAAACAGTCTAGCATTTTTGTACTTAAATTTCTCCGAAAACGTCAATGGTTTATGATCAATGTACATGGTTGTCTCAGATGTGTTGCTGCTAATGTAAATACTGACACGTTATAGTGCCAACACAAAGCTCACAGTCACTTTCTCAACTGTTGAATATTTCTATCATTGAGCATTCAAGTTCTCGGAGAAATACTTAATAGGTATTTCTATCTTCTCGTCGCTTTCCTGCAGGAGCCCAGCACCGACACCCACATCACTCACATTTAAAGCCACTTTGAATGGTTTTGCATAATCAGGTGTGGCTGATAGTGGGGCAGTGGTTAATACATATTTCATGGCGTCAAATGCCTTTTGACAGTCCTCTGTCCACTGAAACTTCTTGCCTTTCTTCAACAATTCAGTGAGTAGAGCAGTCAGATTGCGAAAATGAGGCACAAACCTTCGATAAAATCTACACAATTCCAGGAACCATCGTACTGCTCCTTTTGTCAACGGTATGGGAAATTCCCCAATCGCCTTCACTTTTACATCCCATGATACCGTTTATCTGTGTCCAATAGCATGGCCCAGGAAGGTGATTTGAGCTTTGGCAAATTCAATTTTTGCCAGGTTTACCACCAAGCCTTCCGAAGCCAATCAAATAAATCCAATAAATGCTGTAAATGTTCCTTCCATGACTGACTAAAATTCACCAGGTCATCAATGCACATTACACATTGGATAATCTTGTAACTTATTGGTTAGCCCCTGAAATGTGGCCGTCACGTTTTTCATACCAAATGTAAGTTGCTTGTCCCAAATTTTGACCACAGCCTTCCAATGGCGGAACTGGGCATAGATCAATCTTTTTTAACTGCATTGACTTTACGATAGTCCACACAGAACCGTTGGGTACCATTTGGCTTTGGCACCATGACTATGGGTGAATTCCAGTTACTGTAACGCACGTTGATTATGCCATTTAGAGCATGCATTCAATCTCCTTCTGAACCTGTCCAACTTTAGAGGATTATGCCGGTAAGGATGTTGGTTAATCATAACAGCATCTCCTATAGCTACATTATGCACAATTGGGTTAGTACTTCCAAGTTAATTTCTGCATTTCTTCTCATATAATAGTAATAACTCTTTCTAGTCATTACAATTTTTCTCAGAAAAGTAACTCAATAATTTATCCCAATTTTAGACAACTACCTCATTGTCCACTTTATTTAAGGAACGCCATAATCATTAACACCTGCTCCCCTTGCTTTCCTTCCCTGTCAAAATACCTTTTGAGCATATTCACATGACATACGCTGTGAGATGTCTTTCTGTCTGTAGTCCTTCTAAAGTAGTTACCCCCACTCAATGTCCTTTTTATTTTATGAGGTCCACTAAACCTTGATTTTCACCTATCACTGGAAGTAAAAGAAATAACTTATCCCCGATAGCAAAATTGCAAATTTTAAATGTCCTGTCCGCTTCCTGTTTTATTGCCTGCTGCAATACTTTTAAATACTGTCCAGCCAATTCCCCAGCGCTATTAATCGTTCCCAAAGAATTGAGATATAGTCCAAAAGTGTGACCTTTGATTTCTGATTTACTTCTTTCTCCTTAATCAACAACTCACTAGAACAAAGGACCCAATACCCAGCACGAGTCAAACTAACGTAGTTTACAAAATACCATGCAAGGACTGCACAAAACACTATATAGGGCAAACAGGAAGACAGCTAACAATCCGCATCCATGAACATCATCTAGCCACAAAACGACACGACCAGCTATCCCTAGTAGCCATACACTCAGACAACCAGGAACATGAATTTGACTGGGAAAACGCTACCATCATAGGACAAGCCAGACAGAGAACAGCCAGGGAATTCCTAGAGGCATGGCATTCATCCACAAACTCCATCAACAGACACATTGACCTGGACCCCATATACAAACCACTACAGCTGAAACTGACACCCGGAAACGGCAAGAACATCCATCAACAGACACATCGACCTGGACCCCATATACAAACTACTACAGCTGAAACTGACACCCGGAAGCGGCAAGAACAAACCACTATAAATACCGGAAGAAACATCAAAGCAGCGCTTCACAGGAGGCTCCAACAGCACTGATGATGTTCCCTAGCCAGGGGACGAAACGTTTGCAGCAAAAAGTCCCAGCTCGGCGAACAGAACCACAACAACGGACACCCGAGCTACAAATCTTCAATCAGACTTTAATCTTTTATCTTTCTGCTGTGACTCAATTAGTTTAGCTGAACTCAAAATACATACATGATCACAAACTTGCTCCTGTTTTGTCTCAACTATCTGATGGAACAAATTCTCCGTTAATGCCACTTAAGCTTCCTTATCTTTACTTTTTTGATATTGCCTGTTTCAACTGGTGACACTGGGAACTTGTTATCCCACAATCAGGAAAGTTTCCAGGATAAGACTCCTGCATTGCTTCAGTTGCCTACGTCTCCACTGGTTCTTCAACCAGAGTAAGCAGGACTCCTACCGGGGAATCAGCTATATTTTCCACAAGGATAACTTGCATTCCTGGAGCTGAGAGTTTGTCCAATACCCCTCCCACAATTGCTCCACACTTTCTTGAATATGTTATCCTCGCTTTACAAAATGTTGCACTTTTTGTCTCAAGATGAAATCCCTTTAGCAGTACATTTCCTGGAAATAGTTCTTCAGGAGTACATATCTCCTCATCTTTCAGAAGCATACACTGAGAGGATCGGTGTCCCTTAATATTGCATCCTCTTTACCTGCCTATGTGAATAAACTTTCACTTTTCAGGTATATTTTCTGAGCAGATCTGTCACTTCCTCCTTAACAATCCTCCGATCAGTTTGTGCACTCTGATTCACGTTTCTAGCTTCCACTTTTTTCTGTTACCACTCCTACAAAACTCACAGGCTTATCCCGTTTTCCTGCATCTGTGATTTTTTTTCCCTCAACCCACCAACACAGTGATTTAATGTGTCCTAATTTGTTGCAATGAAAACACCATAGCTTCTTAACTTCTTTGTCTCCTTCAAGTATTTCCTTTTTAACCTGTGGAAAGTTATCATTTCAATCTTCACCGAGATCTACCTTTCCCTTTCTACGTGAGGACGTCTCTTTGCCCCAGTTTCTATCCATCATGGACTGAAATTGATTCTGGAAGCCAAAACAAGTTTTATAATCATTAATCACGAGTCATAATCATTAGCCACTTCAGCGGTCAGTCTTCCAAATGAGTTTGCACTATGTCACATTGTGAATTTTTGAACTCCTCCAATTTAATTGTTTCTCGAAGAGCATCGTAGGTTTGATCTCTTTATAAAGCTCTTATCCATCTATCAAAATTACTTTGTTTGATCCTTTCAAACTCAACATGAAGTTGACCAGGATCCCTCCTTAGATTCCTGAAACATTGTCTGTAGGCTTCTGGCACAAGCTCATATGCACATGTCCCCTCCTCATTCACACCAGATCCCTCCTCTGATAGTGTTGTGAATACCTCACTAGCTCTACCTACAAGTTTTGTTCGGGTCAATAAAGCCCACATGGTCACTGGCCACTGAAAATGTTTAGCCACTTTCTCCAAGTGTCCATCTCTGAAGCTCAAATGCTCTCCCTTTTCCTTTCTCTCCTGCGAAAGCTATTAGTTATTCTTTCTCTTTCCTCCGCTAAACCTATTCTTTCTTTTTCTTCATCTTCTAATGTTAGTCGTAGCTCAAACTGATTCATTTCTGCTTCTAACTCAAGCTGCTCAATTTGAAATTGAAGTTTAATCATCTTTACAGATCCTGATGGAGTTTCCAGCAAATTGGAATGCTGAGCTACTGCTGCAATCATCTCATCTTTCCTCACATTAGGAGATAGCTTCAATTCCCTTCGTCTACTAATTCTCGCTGCTTGGACTTATGTGCATTTTTGAAAACCCCCAAGCTCACTTTTTCCACCTCCGAAACAAGCTTGGTTCCTGCAAGAACCATCACCATCTGAAGCATTGTTTACTCGCCAATCAACACACGAAATAAGAGACACTAACACCTGCCACTCGCTATCTAAACACTGCAAATGGCCCCCAGTCTGTTATGGGCCAAACCCAACCTCTCAAAACATTTTAAGCAGCTAGCCCAGACCATAACTTTGCGGCTTGTTGAAGGCTAGTGTGTAGCTGATATTCCCAGAGTGAATTAGCCGGTGAGACTGCCGAGATTTAAACACGTAACATTTAGTCACCAACTTACTAAATTAAACATAAGGAACCGAAAACAGAATTCCTGAATAACGTATCGTATCTGAAACCAGCGTGCTATTCCGATTTAAGGATGCTGTTGCAGAATACTTGCAACAATCCCAATTAAAAAAACCCTTAGCACCAAGTGTAAAACTGACACAACTGCTGACAGCTTACAAGGTCAGAAGCGCAGAAGGAGGCAGAGAGCGTCCAGTGACCATGACCCAACTAACCCCAGAACTGATTCAACCTGTCCAGCTAGGGAGTTGGCCACATCCTCTTGATTTTACAGGTTTCTTTTTAAAGACATGAAAGGCTTCTGGATGAGGCATTATCTGTTAGGTATAAAAAAAAGGACACAAACGAACCTTTCAAAATTCTGACATATTAGAATCTTGGGTCGTTTAGAGCCTCTTTAAAGAAATCAAGGACAATCAAGGACTGGATTTGCGACAACATTCCACGTTTGGCTTTGGACTGAATTCCACAAATGTAAGTCTCACTGCTTTGAAGTCAATAAAGTGTGTTAAGGTGTTCGTGAGTTTACAGAACAGAGTGCTTAATCGTACTGTGTGTTGAAGATTCAACATTGTCTTATTGCAACGAGAGGAATGTCCAGACAGATCCTCACTTCCTGTGCATGTTCAGGGCAAATATGCCCACTGAAAATCTGTTGCTAGGCACCTGTTCTAGTCGAGACAAAATCAGCATGTTAACAATATCTAGATTGTGTTTATTTTGGGTGGTCATGGTGGAGCGGTCAGGCAGTTACAGTATTGTAAATGGACAACACAGCAGAAGCATCGAGCCGGGGACAAGAAAACATCCATCATTCTCCCTCACAACTAACTTCACGACAGTAATTGCTGATGGAAGATGTGACCATTAGCCAGCGATGTCAACATTCAATTCAATCCAAATGTTATTGTGAACTGAAGCTAGAATACTGAAAGGAGATAACTGGATTTGTTTGTTCAGTGACTGTGATTGATGTCAGTCTCCATGGATCCTAATTATGTCACTGGACGGCTTTCCTCTTCTATATGTACAGGGCTTCTTGCAATGCTTTATCCCATTATAGCTGCGGATGAATCACCTCCAGCACGAACAGGGATCAGCTGTAACAGAGACAGGGAGAGGAGAGAACAGAATCTGAGAACCATAGACTGGAATGTTCCAACAATGGATCAGAATCTGAGAACAACAGACTGGAATGTTCCAACAATGGATCAGAATCTAAGAACAACAGACTGGAATGTCGCACCAGCGGTTCAGAATATAAGCAAAATAGAATGGAATGCTGGAACAATGGACAGGAGATTATCCTATGGTCTTTACCTTGTTTCCGGGCATTGGCACAGATTACCATATCGGATATTAGGTGTACTGCTGATTATTCAGGCAGGTTACTATCCCATGCTTGCTATTGTTGGCGTTCCTGGTAAGTCTCCCCATCTCTATCAATGTATTAATCCCACTAGCCATGGCGAACTTCAGTGATATTTCGGTTATCTATATTTAGTAAAGATTGAAACTTTTGTCTTCAGTTTCAAATGCAAATCCATTCATTCTCCTCAAATTTCAGAACCGCCCATACCCCCGCCCTCAAAAACATCTGAGAACAAGACTGTTCGCACTCCCAAAGTGCCGATTTGCCCCTAATTGATTTATGTCTTGGTATTCTGTCCATCACCAAAGCTACCCACGACCAGCTCCATGATATCCCCAGACCCCATCTTGACATCAGTGCGGGTGCTAAATAAACCATTATCTATACCTTGGTAAAATTTAGACATTATGGTTCCAGTTCTCTTCTAATCATTCTTTCCGTTACAAATGTTTCTATCACAATCTTGTTCTTGTCTGAAAAGGAAATTCATGACAGGGGCACTGTGTCAGAGTAGTAATGTCGTTGTTCACGTAATTCAGTGGCCCAGGGTACTATACTCAAGACACTGTTTCAGAGAATGATAGAACTTAAAATGAAATGACAGGAACCGGAAATAAAAGCGAATTTTCTAATATAATCTCACCAGTACTTCATCAGTAAGTTTATCTATTTCACTGTTGTCCTTTGTTGACGATATCCCGCATTATTATCTGGTCCAGATTCAGACTGACGTCAAACCAACTGCCTTTAGGAATTACCTCACAGTGAAAGGCATTTAGTGAGGTCAACAAGTGCTGCCAATGCCAGTGATGCAGACATCCCATGTCATAACAACATAAAAGGTTGAACAAAAAGAATGATGCTAGAGATCAGAAACAAAAAGAACGAGGAAGTGCCAGAGAAACTGAAGATATTTGACAGCCTCAGGTCGAGAGAAAAATAGAAGTGACATTTCGAGTCCAACGACCATACATCAAAACTGAACGTAACTGGGAAATAGTGTGACTGATGTTGGTGACAGGGATGTCTCTTGAAAAGGGGAGAAGAAGGGAGTTGAACAGATAGAGAAAAAGTGAGATAGAGAGGAAGAAACAAACAAAGGGATTGTTGATGATCAGCTGGAATGGAAATAAAAATCCAGATTAATCGTATTTATTTTTCTCCTGTTCCCATATTATTGAAATTCATGCCTTTGTAAGCTGTACATCAAAGTCCCGGTTTTAAGTGAGTTCTGTCCCTTTGTCGCTCTTCTGTGAGTGTGTTCATCTTCCTTAATTCATTAGGATGGTGGGCCAGTAATTAATTTCCTTTCCTCATTGTCCTGAGAAGGTATTGGTGAGCTGCCTTCCTGATGCACTGCAGTCCATGGGCTGTAAGTAGTCAGTGCTGAGATCTGCCCGGTTTCATTTCTTTGTAGACTTTGAAATAATAGAGTGGCTGGCTTGGCCATTTCAAATTGCAACTGTGTGTTAGCCACAGTGCTGTGGATCTGGAGTCACATGTAAGACCAACCAGGTGAAGATGGTATAATTCCATCCGTGAAGGGCATGAGTGTGCCAGGTCGGACAAACACAGTGGTTTCATTGTTTCATTTGATTCTCAATTCCTGATATTTTATTGAATTCAAATTCCAACATTTGCCGTGGAGAGATTCAAATCCGGGGTCTGGGTCATCACCTGTGTCCCTGGGTTAATATTCCAGAGATAACACAGCTAGGCCATCACCTCTTCAACCATCTCCATGGCAATAGCGCTGTGCTGTCGGCGTGCCTGTGCTTAAAGCATAGCGCTTGGCAAGGCAATGAAATGATTTGGCAAAACATACCATCCTTCTCATTTTGTATTTATGAGAAGGCGAGATGATGGGAAGTGCTCTAAGTGAAAAGGAGCTGGATGTTCTTGGTCATGAGCCACTGACAGAAGTCATACGGAGCAGTACGTAATCAGCACAGTAAATGTGTGCTGTCCTTCTTTGAAAAATGATGGAAGTATAAGAGTGAAGACACTTTATTGAAGTTGTAGAGTGATATTGAGACAGTATTTGGGGCACTGTGAACTGATCTTCTCTTCTTTTTAAGGAATGACCTCCTTGCCACAATGAGGCAGCGTAAAGGTGTTACACAAGTCTAATCCATGCGGTGATGGTACCATGGGGAGATTGTGAAGGAAATGAGTGTTTACCTTGTAATGCGACAAAAGAATAAAATGTGATTGCCATAAAACTTGAGTGTTATTAACCAACATTCATCATTTCCAAAACAAAACATTGATATCGTGAAATATAATGTGTTTTCCGCAATACATATTTTCACATTTGGACAAATTTATGGTCGGAAACGTTTAGAACGATATGGGCCAAATGCAGGGAATGGAGTTAGCATGTATGAACATTTTAGTCGGAATGGGCCAGTTTGGTCTGAAGGGCCTGTTGAACTCTATTACTCTATGATAGTTTACATATCTGTGTGGAGCCCCCATGTTGGTTGAGTGAGAGCTCCATGCTCTGAACAAACTCTCACCATCTGAATGTTCAGTTGGAGTGAGACCCTGCACTGAGCATCATGTTGTTCACAAACCTGTCAACAGCCACACACTGATAGGGTTGGCCATGCGCAAAAACTTCTGACATCCGTGCAGAAGATTAGTCTGTCTTCTCAGAGATGGAAGATGCTTCCTTGAGACATCGCACAAACCATCCGGTGTGTCTCCTTACCATCAGGAAACCACGTTAATGTAACGCACGTGAACTATTATCAAGGGAGCTAGGAGGAACAACATGGAGCAGTCTGTCTTTGCAGTCTCTACTTCGTTGGTTTGTCGTTTTGTATCATCAATGACATCCTCCTATTTCACACACCATATTTCGTCCCTCATCTACAAACCAAGGCCCTAAAGGAACCTTGCAGATCCATCAAAGTTTTACCTGCACATCCACATATATCATTTATTGCATCCGTTGTTCCCGAGGCGGTCTCCTGGGGAGACTGGACGCCTCCTTGCAGAACGCTTTAGGGCACATCTCCAGGACACCCGCACCAATCAACCACACCGCCCTGTCGCCCAACATTTCAACTCCCCCTCCCACTCTGCCGAGGACATGGAGGTCCTGGGCGTCCTCCACCGCCGCTCCCTCACCACCAGACGCCTGGAGGAAGAACGCCTCATCTTCTGCCTCAGAATACTTCAACCCCAGGGCTTCAATTTAGACTTCACTAGTTTCCTCATTTCCCCTTCCCCTACCTCACCCCAGTACCAAACTTCCAGCTCAGTACCGTCCCCATGACCTGTCCTACCTGCCTAGCCGCTTTTCCACCTAACCACTCCACCCTCTCCTCTGACCTAGCACCTTCATCCCCACCCCCATTTACCGATTGTACTCTATGCTACTTTATCTCCACCTCCACCCCCCCTTTCATTTATCTCTGCACTCTGCAGGGACCCTGCCTCTGTTCCTGATGAAGGGCTTTTGCCCGAACCGTCGATTTTCCTGCTCCACGGATGTTGACTGACCTGCCGTGCTTTTCCAGTACCACTGTAATCTAGATTCTGGTTTCAAGCATCTGCAGTCTTTGTTTTTACCCCATGACTGAACAAGATGTTAAGGAGACAGAATAAACTTGAACCTAGTGGCAATCAATTGTAAACTCCCCACTGGTTGGGCCATTCAGAACACAATGTAGCTGGTGGAGATCAATCCTCTCAGTCCCAGGATATCTCTGTGGGCGATCTTCCGGGTAGCTTCCTCGGCACGAACACCTTCAGCTGCTTCAGCAATGTCTGATCCTCCATAGTTCGATCAGAAGTCAGGAAAATCAGAAAAGATCGCATAAAGTATCAAAACCTGGACAACATTCAAGCTCTTGCTGTTAATATGTAACAGTACTAATGGAACCTGAACATTTCCAAAGGACTAAAAACGAGGAACTCATTCGGCATCTAAAGCTGATTTCACGGAAATTTGAGAACGCCATTCAGCCCATCGCAGCTATTGGATAAGAAGAGGCGCAGCTCGTTCACTCTCTCTGACCTATTACACAAGAAGAGATTTGGTTTAAAAATGTGAATGTTGGAATGCAGGAGGCTAAAAGAACGCAACGATCCAGGCATCATCAGGAGAAGAAGTCCACACCTTGGGTATACCCTTTCTTCAGGACTGGGGGTGCTTGTACAGATAAAGAGGCGAGGTGGGGGAGTAGCAGGAGGCGGCATGGTGAGGTGGGGAACACAGGTAAAGGATACCACCGAGTTGCTCAATGATAAGAATGAGTCCAGTTGACATCTGGACGCTATGTCCATAACTTGTGCTCATATCAACAGGCCAAGGTATATGTGTGGAGACTGTTTCGTTCTCTCAGAGGGTAGCGACTGTTGGGGCTTGTTTATCCCAGACAGCTACACCTCTGAAATGATTTGGGGCACAGGGAGATGTTAATGGATTTTGACACATCAGGAAGTTGAGGAATACAAAGAATTCGACATGAAAGAGAAATTGCAGTCGAGAGAGATCAGCCCTGACCTTACTGGAGGGAAGGGCAGGCTTGAGGGCTATATAGCCTGGTGTTAGTATACCCCATAGTCCAGTCACTTTGTTGCCTCTTCCATTTCCTGTGTTACTGACTTCAAGTAGCTGAATAATCAGATACTGTTGCAGCATGATCTAAACTGGGTCTCGTTCTATCTACTCAAGGGATGATTGGTCTCATCCTGTAACTGTATAACATGCGCCAGGGGCTGAAAGCTTCATCCTGTTCTGGTGTAACTGAAATACACTTTCTCCAAGGGTCTCCCAACCTTGGAGAAAGTGATCACTGCAGATGCTGGAGATCAGAGTCGAAAAGTGTGGCAGTGGAAAAGCCCAGTATGTCAGGCAGCATCCGAGAAGCAGGAGTATCGATGTTTTATACATTCCTTATGATGGAATCATGCCGGGAATGTCGATTCTCCTGCCCGTCGAATGCTACCTTACCTGCTGTGCTTTTCCACCACCACACGTTTGGACGTCTACCGGCGGTACGGTGGCACAGTGGTTAGCACTGCTGTCTCACAGCGCCTGAGACCCGGGTTCAATTCCCGACTCAGGCGACTGACTGTGTGGAGTTTGCACGTTCTCCCCGTGTCTGCGTGGGTTTCCTCCGGGTGCTCCGGTTTCCTCCCACAGTCCAAAGATGTGCGGGTCAGGTGAATTGGCCATGCTGAATTGCCCGTAGTGTTAGGTAAGCAGTAAATGTAGGGTGGGTTGCGCTTCGGCGGGTCGGTGTGGACTTGTTGGGCCGAAGGGCCTGTTTCCACACTGTAAGTAATCTAATCTACTCGACTTTCCTGGTCACGTCAGCAAAGCGTTTTAGGAAATTCATCAAGCATGAACTTCCATTCAAAACGCCTTGTCTACTATTCCTAATCAAATCCTGTTTTCCGAATGCATGCTCATCTTCTCCCTCAGAATCTTCTCAAGTAATATACCTCCCACAGATGTTAAGATGAATGGTCTGTCTTTCCCAGGCTTTATTTTTCAGTCCTTCTTTAATAAGGGCACAACAATTGCCATCCTTCAGCCTTCAGGGATCTCAGCTGTGGTAACTGATGATCAAAATTATCAGCCAGGGCCCCAAAGAGTTCTTCTCTAGCCCCTTGTAGTGTTCTTGGATATATCTGGTAAGGCCCATGAGATTTCTCCAACTACAAACATTCTAGTGCATCCAATACCTCCTCTCCTTTAATATGGACTGTCCCCAAGTAATCACCACTAATTTCCCCAAATTCCCATGTATTCATGTCTTTCTCCACTGTAAATATAAAGGAGAAATATTTGTTAAGGACATCGCCTATCCATTATGGTACTACACATACATGTCCACTTTGGTCTTTGAGGGGTCCTATTCTCTCTCTAGTTACTGCTTTTCCATTATTATACTTAAAACACCTCTTTGGATTCACCCTGATCTTCTCAGGCAAGGTTATCTCATACCCCCTATTCGTCTTCCTGATTTCCTTCTTCAGTAAACTCCTATATCCCCTGTACACCTCCAGGGATTTCCTTGATTTTAGCTGCCTCTACCTGAGCCATGCCTCCATATTTTGTTTGGTCAAAGCCTGAACATCTCTTGCTATCCAGGGTTCCTCATTCCTGTCAACTTTCCTTTCACCCCCACAGGAACATATAGATCTTAAATTCCCACTTGCTGGAACTCTCTTTTCTTGCAAACAGATGACTCTAATCAATCCCTGCAAACTCCTGTCTGAGTCCATCAAAATTAACCTTGTCCCAATTTAGAACTAGAATGTTTGGTCCAATTTTTTCCCTCTCCATAACTATTTTAAAATTAGTCACTGGTCACAAAGTGCACATCTACTGTCACCTCACTCACCAGTCCTGACCTATTTTTTAAGAGTAGGTCATATTTTGCCCCTTCCCGATTAGGACCCTCTAGATACTGCTTGAGGAAAGTTTCCTGACGCACCTACTTGATTCCATCCCATCGAATAGCTCAATGCTCTGGCAGTTCCAGTCTGTTATAAAAATTTAAACCCCTATTATGACAACTCGAATGTTCCTGCACGTCTTACCAATCGCTGTATATATTTTTGTTCCTGTAATCCTGTTGACTATTTGGGGGCCTATAGTACAACCCCATTAATGTCACCATCCCCTTCTTTTTTCTTAGTTCCACCCACAAAGTCTCATTGGATGATTCAACAGTTATTTTATCTCTAATCACTGTTGTGGTACTCCCCTTAATCAGAAATGCAAATCCCTCCCCTCTTTCCACCACTTCTGTCCCTCCTAATGCACTTTAGCCTGTTACATTAAGCTGTCAGTCCTATCCATCTCTCAGCCATATGTTTCTGTGATAGCTACTCTATCCAGCGTTGATTACCTATCCACACCCTAAATTCATTGGCCTTACCTGTTTGTCATTTTGCATTGAAATAAGTGCAATTTAATCCGTAGACATTCCTTGCTCCCTATCGTATTCCTGTCTGATCTATCTCTTCAACGCACTATTCTGAATACTGTATCTCCTTCCAGCCTCATATTTGCCTCCCAGCTCTTCAGGATGCCACCTTCTGCCAATCTCGTTTAAACACTCCCTTGTAGCACGAGCAAAACTGGCTGCGAAGATATTGGTTCCCCCCCCCCCGCCCCACTCCAGTGCATGTGCCACCACTCACCCTTGAACAGGTCAACTCTGTCACAGAAAAGCTCCCAATGATTTAAAAATACGAATCCCTACCCCTGCACCAATTCTTTACTCACATATTTATCTGCAATATTCTTATTCTTACTATTCTTAGTAATAAGACCTCCTATTCTTACCTTCACTACCTCATGACACTGGAAGTAATCAGGAGATTACCACTGTCAAGGTCCTGTTTTTGTTAACTTTACTCCTAGCACTCAGTAATCACTCTGTAGTACCATATTCCTATGTCTACTTGTGTCATTTGTATCAATGTACACAATGACTTCTAGCAGCTCAAACACCCCGCTCCCCCAGAACATTCAGCAGCCACTTAGAGACATCCTGAACCCTGACACCTGAAAGGCCACACACCATCCTGGGTTCCCGTTTGTGTCTCCCTAACAATCGAATCTTCTATCTCGAAGACGCTGTTTATCTTTATCCTATCCCAGAGCCAGTCGCAGCGCAACCAATCTGGCTACTGCTGCTTTCCCCTGAACGGTCATTGCCTGATACCCATTCCCCATCTCCCAACATTCACAATCAGTAACCAAAATTATATATTTATTTTTGCGAGGAATGGCCACAGGGGATTCCTGCACTCTCTGCCTATTCCCTTTGCCAGTCTTGGTGGTCGCCCAGCTACTCTCTGCCTGGAACACGGCTGTAAGCAAGGAATGCCTGTTGGATTAAATTTCATTTATTTAAATGTAACAGGGCTGACAGGTCATGCATATGAACTCAGGGCGTGGATCTTTACATGTGACTGTGATATTATAGTCTTTACACAAACATGGCTAAGGGGGGACATGGGCGTTACCACCTCACTAAAGCTCTTATCTATGAAGTTCTCAGTATCTTGGATGGTCCGGAGAGCAGCCAGGTGCAGCTCCTGAACACGGGCCCCCAGGAGCTGCAGCTGGTTGCACTGCCCACATGTGTAGTCATCAGGGACGGTGGAAATCTCCCTGAGCTCCCACATCCCGCAGGAGGAACATGCAACTGCCCTAACTGCCATCTCAACTGCTGTCAGACTAGCATTAAAAAGACTTTGCTTGAGCTTACCTGCAACTTTTGATGTGTTGCTGCTCATTGAAGCCTGCGGAACCAAACGCAACTAACAGCACGTCAATAGACCACTCCACATTTAGTTTTAGAGGGAGACGATACAAACAGGAAGACAGCTAACGATCCGCATCACGAAACGACACGACCGGCTATCCTTAGTAGCCACACACAGATGACAAGCAACATGACATCGACTGGGACAACACTACTATTATAGGACAAGCCAAACAGAGAACAGCCAGGGAATTCCTAGAGGCATGGCACTCAACCACAGATTCATTCAATCAGCACATCGACCTGGACCCAATATACCGACCACTGCAACGGACAGCTGGAACTGACAACTGGAAGCGGCAGACACAAACCACGATAAATACCGGAGGAAACATCACAGAAGCGCTTCACAGGAGGCTCCCAAGCACTGACGATGTCACCTAGACAGGGGACGAAACCTCTGCAACACAAATTCCCAATTCGGCGAACAGAACCATAACAACAAGCAGCCGAGCTACAAATCGTCTCACAAACTTTAAACATTTAAAATATTCATGTTCTGTGCAATAATTAGACTATATAATGATGCTGGCCTTGCAATAATTATATTTTAAATGCTTTTGCTGCACTAAATAATCAGATATTCGCGAGCATTTACAATGGGAAATAATTGGATACTGACTTTTATTCACATCAGACACATGTGCAAAACTTTTAAGTACAGGAGGAGGCCATTGGCCACTGTGTGTGCAGAAGCTCCAGAAGTGTCTCCCAAGCCCCTCTAATTTGCCAACCCTTTTATCTGCAGCCTGTTAAATTCACATTTCCAAATACATACCCAGTTATAGTCATGAAACAGACCCTTCGGTCCAATCTGTCCATGCCGACAAGATATCCCAACCCAATCTTGTCCCACCTGCCAGCAACCGGCCCATATCCTTCCAAACCCTTTCGATTCATTTACCCATCCAAATACCTCTTAAATGTTGCAATTGTACCAGCCCTCACCTCATCTTCTGGCAGCTCATTCCATTCACGTACCACCCTCTGTGAAAATGTTGTCCCTTAGGTCTCTTTTATATCTTTCTCCACTCATTCTAAACCTATGTCCCCTAGTTCTGGACTCCCTCACCCCAGGGAAAATACTTTGTCTATTTATCCTATCCATGCCCCTCATAATTTTTAAAATCTCTATAAGGTTACCCCTCAGCTTTCGATGGTCCAGAGAAAATAGCCCCAGCCTGTTCAGCCTCTCCCTGTAGCTCAGATACTCCAACCATGGCAACATTCTTGTAAATCTTTTCTGACCCCTTTGAAGTTTCACAACATCCTTCCGATAGGAAGGAGACCAGAATTGCACGCAATATTCCAAGAGTGACCTCACCAATACCCTGTACAGCCGAAACATGACCTCCCAACTCCTGTAATCAATACTCTGACCAATAAAGGAAAGCATACCAAATGCCTTCTTCACTATCCTATTTACATACGACTCCACTTTCAAGGATCTATGAACCTCCACTCCAAGGTCTCTTTGTTCAGCAACACTCCCTAAGGACCTTACCATTAAGTGTATAATTCCTGCTAAGATTTGCTTTCCCAAAATGCAACACCTCGCATTTATCTGAATTAAACTCCATCTGCCACCTCACAGCCCATTGGCCCATCTGCTCCAGATCCTGTTGTAATCTGAGGAAACCCTCTTCGCTGTCCACTACACCTCCTATATTGGTGTCATCTGCAAACTTACCAACTGGACCTCGTATGCTCGCATCCAAATCATTTATGTAAATGTCAAAAAATAGATGGACCAGCAACGATCCTTGTGGCATTCCACTGGTCACAGGCCTCCAGTCTGAAAAACAACCCGCCACCACCACCCTCTGTCTTCTGCCTTTGAGCCTGTTCTGTATCCAAATGGCTACTTCTCCCTGTATTCCATGAAATATAACCTTGCTGATCAGTCTACCACGAGGAACCTTGTCGAACGTCTCACTGAAGTCCATATAGATCACATCTACTGTTCTGCCCTCATCAGTCTTCTTTGTTACTTCTTCAAAAAACTCAATCAAGTCCGTGGTGGATGATTTCCTACGCATAAAGCCATGTTGACTATCCCGCATCAGTCCTTGTCTTTCCAAGTACATGCACATCCTGTCCCTCAGGATTCCCTCCAACAACTTTGCCCACCACAGAGGTCTGGCTCATCCACAACTCTCCCAGGCAGTTCATTCCAAATCCTAACAACACTCTGAATAAAGAAGATTTTCCTTATCTCACTCCTGGCTCTTTTGCTGATAATCTTGATATTAGAACTCATTGATGCTGTAATGCCAACCAACGGAAACAGAGTACTCCTGTTTTACATCTTTTGAAACTTTTGAGCACCGCAATAAGTTCACATATTTGTCTGTTCTGCTCCAGGAAGAATAAGCCTTGCAAGAACTGTAACAAGTACTACATCGCAAAAACAGGCAGAAAACTAGCCATCTGGATACATGGACAACAACTAGCCAGAAAAACAGACATAAACCACTATCACTAGTATCCTTACATACAGATGAGAAAATACACCATTTCGACAGCGTCTGCACATCCATCGAGGACAAGCCAAACAGATACATGCACGAAAATTTCGAGAAGCATAGCATTCCACCCTGAAGGTCGAGTTGAATAGGATATCAGGCACGGCCAATTTCATGACCATGCCGAGCGAAGGAATCAAATCAGTCGAAAATGTGAGTTGGGAGTTGGAATAAATTATCGAGGTAAGGCACAGATTTTTCAGAGATTCATCAATAAGAATGGAGAGTGTGGAGAATGTGAGGGAGTGAGGTGTGTGAGATCAGGGAGATAGTGCACAAGAAGGTGTTAAAGTGTAAAAAGGTTGGGGGGTGAATTCTGTGAGAAACAACTGGCAAAAAAACACAGGAAAACCTGCTGTTCGTCAAAGTGAATACCCGGGAAATAGTTTATTATGCTTCAGAGTAATAACATTCTTATTGATGAGGGTCTGTATTATATTGGAGGAAATGCTATGTTCAAGTTATGGCTGTGACTATAATATTGGTGGCAAACAGCAAGAATAATATCAGAGCTGCTGTTGGACAGTGCTTGCAAAGAGCATGTGAATTACCCTGGATGTTCCCAGAGATGGTTGGGCTGTCTTTGGTTGAGTAAGTGCTGAAGCTGCATGACATGATGCTGGTTTGTATTACAGCCACTTACTGAGTACAGTCAAAGGAACAAAACAGCAACTGCCATTGCTTATTGTTTCAGAATATACCAGAGTGTTCATGACTGCCACTGCAAAGAATCCTGCAATGAAAAACAGGCCGATCACGTCAGTGCCAGCAAGTGCATATCCAAAGGCCTTTTAACCGTTTGTGTGGTTACCTGCCTCAACCATTCTCCTAGACAACGTATTCCAGATTCATACTCGCCTCTCAGTTGGAAAGGCATTCCACAAATCCTCCCTCAATCCCCCGCCTTTCGCGTTAAAAGTGTATCCCTTTGTTTTTGATTCTTTGTCTGTTCATCCTTTCCATACCTCTTATGCTCTTGTACACCTGTACCATGTTCCCTTCTCAACCTTCCCTGCTGCAAAGAATAAACGAGCAAAATTAGCCCTTCTCTTTCATATGCACTTTTGAGTACTCACTTGTCTTGTTACTTCTGACTTGCATCTTCCCAATTTATCGGTGTTAAATTTCATCAGGCCATTGATCTGGCTATCTGCATAATTTGTTTCTATCCTCCTATAGCCTAACACCTTCCTCCTGACTGTGATCCACCCACGTCATCTTTGTGTCATCCATAACATTGGTCATCATTCCACTGCTCCCCACCTTCCACATTCTCACAATCGTCATTTCTGAATATCACAAACAAACCGTGATTTCCTTTCTGTTCTCCAAATGTTATTAAGAGGATTATTTGACAATTCCAGTCTCTTGCTTTTCTTATTTTGGTGAATTTATGAGTGATATAGTTAACACATTTTACGAGGGAACCACAAATGGCATTTTCGACTCAGAGTTGAATTCACCTTTTACACTCTGCCCCTCTGCATGTTTTATTTAGAAGCACTGTAAATACTTTAGGAAAAACTAGGGATTGGCACCTTGCAGTGGAGCTGTTCTTTGTTACATTCCCTGCAATTGCTAGATCTGAAGAATTTATTTAATCTGCAGAATGGACATGTACTCATTCATTGTTTGTTTAAATCAGCGAGTGTGATGAGCATAAATATTCAAATAAATTCTGTGTTATGGGCAAACTGCAGAAGATCAAATCATATTCTCATATCCACCATGAATTGGAAGCAAATATATATTGCAAATAAAATCAAAAATATTGAAACACCACCGTAGGGGACAAAGAAAAATGCCGTCTGCACTTGATGGATATATAGAAATATATAATACATGTCCAACCTGAACAAGAATCAAGTGATAGAAAGAAACGTACAAGAAATCCTTTATATATTTTGAATGGAAACCAGATCCCGATTTTCTCGAACAGTGATGTTTTCTCATCCAATCTCACTACCTCAAAAACAAACTTTTCCCTGTCACTAAAACTTCATCTGCCATTCTTCCTCTTCCGTCCTACTCTTTTCTTACACTCCTACTTCCCTTGCACTACCCCTTCTGCTGCTACATACTCGTCCACTGATGATCTCCCTTCACACACTTCTTCTGCCACTCACACTTTATTGACCGGCTCATTCGCCGTGCTGACCAGATGTACTGGGCACACAATTTGCAACAACGCGGAGATGCCCTTGACCCTCTAGAAACTTCCTCCACTCCCATACCCTACCCTCTGACTCCATCCCTCCCCCAACTCCACCTCCTGTCGTTTATTCACCATCCCTCCTGAACTTCCACTCTCTGATGCTGAATGTTCTGTACTTAGCCAATATCTGCAATTTACTTCTCTGTGCCCCCACTTTAAAGAATTTTAGGCATGACATTAAGTTGAGTTCTTCTGACATCTTCGCCTCAGAGCCCATTTATGTCGGCAAGATTACTCTCCCTGCCCCATATACCCTGTTACCCAGCTGCAACACTCTCCCTCCATCTGGCTTTTACCTGAACTAAATCGGTTCATTGAGAAATCTCCACATGACATTGATTGTCTTAATTTCTCTGCACTCCCCTCGCCAAATCCAACCTTTCACTGTCCGAACAGTCTACACTCCATGTGCTCAGATCCAACCCTGACTGTGTTACTCAGCCTGTCCCGATAAGTCTGGGGGACTGATTTCGAAATTGCAGAGGTAGAACGCCCACTCTCAGATACCTCCTCTAATCTCCCCCTGCACTATGACCCTACCACGGCACATCATGGCATTTTATCAACTATGATAACTGACCATATTTCATCTGGGAATTCCTGCCCCACTCACCCCTCCCCCTAACTGCCCCAAATTTGATGGTCCTCTGATAACAGTGCTCACTTCTATCTTCTCGCTAAAATTCACAAAGAGAACTGCCTGGGCAGACCAATTGCTTCAGCCTTCTCCTGCCACACAGAGGAAGTGCATGGATACACACGTATGCCTGTTTTTCCTTGGGGTACGTCGACCATTCCCTGTTCCAGTTCTATTTCAGCACCCATCCACAACTGTTTGTCCAGTATATCGATGATATCATCGCTGCTGCGTCTCTATCTTGTCCGGAATTGGAAATGTTCACCGATTTCGCTTGGAATTTGAACCCCTCCATCACTTTCATCTGGTCTATATCTGACTCCTTCCTTCCTTTCCTCAACATCTCTGCTTCCATTTCTGGGGATATACATGCCACTGATGTCCAGAATTAACCCACCGAATCCCACAGCTTCCTGGAGTATACGTCCTCACACCAAGTTTCCTGCGTAGACTCAATTCCATTCCACCAGTTCCTCCGTCTCCACCACATTGCTTCTGATACTAAATTCAACAAGGAGGCCTTTGAAATGTCCACCTTGTTCCGCAATCAAGGGATTCCCCATCGTTGTTGTCAACAGGATCCTCAACCGAGTCTGACCCATCTCCTGCACTTCAAGTTTTTCCCTCCCCTTCCCTCTAGCAACGGCGTTTCCCTTGTCCTTAACTACTATTCCAGCAACATTCACTTGCAGAGGATAATCAGCCCTCATTTCCCCCACCTCCAGCGAGATGCCCCCACCTGCACATATTCACCTCTCCCCCATCGTCCACCTTCTAGAGGGATCATTCCCTCCAGGACACACTGGTCTACTCTTTATTCATTCTCAACATAGGTCCACTTCTCTTCCCCTGCCAGAGGTGTAACATTTTCCCATTTACCTCCCACCTCATAAGTATCGAAAGGCCCAACTATGCCCTCTAGATGAAGCAGCACGTTACCAACATTTCCCAAAATCTGGTCTGCTACATGCACTGCTCACAATGTGGTCTCCTCTACATCGGGGAAATGAAGAGTAGACTGGGTGACCGCTTCACAGAACATCCAAGTTGTACCACTGCAAATGACTCTGAGCTTTCAATTGCCTGACAGTTTAACAGCCCATCCTGTTCCCTGGCCGATATCTCTGTGTCTGGCTTGCTGCAGTGTTCCAGAAATGTTCAGCGCAAGCTTGAAGAACACCTCATTTTCCATGTGCGGACCCTACAGCCCTTTAGACTCATAATCAAGTTCAATAATTTTCGAGCGTGAACTCCCCTATGTCCTAGCCCCCTACACATACACCAGGCCGAGTTGTCATATAGGCAGCATCCAAGGAAAAGGAAATTTGACATTTCGGGAAGAAGCCCTTCTTTGCCCGAAACGTCGAATTTCCTGCTCCGTGAATGCTGCCTGACCTGCTGCGCTTTTCCAGCAACGCATTTTCAGCTCTGATCTCCAGCATCTGCAGACCTCACTTTCTCCTCGAGTTGTCATATAGCTTTCCAATACTCATACTCTATTGTTAGCTACTAACAGTCTCCATTAAGAGCTATCCAGTCTCTTCTACATATAAACCAACATTTTCCGTGTTACCATCAGTTCTGAGGAAGGGGCACTGGACCTGAAACGTTAATTCTGATTTGTCGGCATAGATGCTGCCAGACCTGCTGAGCATTTACAGCAACTCCTGCTTTGTTTCAACATTTTCATCGCAAGTTCTCACAATGCAATACGTCACCGATATTTAGAGACCTGTCAAAAATAGGAACTTTCTAATTTCTCATTTAATGTTCATAACAAGTTATTCGATATTCTTTGCTGCTATCATTCAGACCAACACTTAGTCACAGTTCAGAAAGAAGAAAGAAATCAAAAGAGCTGGAGTGAAACTCAGTAGATCTGGCAACATCTCAGCAGAGATTCCAACATGACTTTTCAGAACAGTGTCACAGCATATGACATATGTTAATTCTGTTGTCTCTGCAGATTCTTCTTCATCTTTTTCGTTTCTCCAGCATTTTCTGTTTGTTTTTCATGTTTCCATTATCTCTGTATTTCATGTTTCTTGACAGGTCTACATGTTGACCTTGGTAATATTTGGACAATGTGGCACTTTCTTGTTTCTATTACAGTTGGTGTGTCAGTGACACCTGAATTACAGCCGAAATCTGTTTCCTCTTTAAGATAGAAAGTACAAAAACATTCTGAACATCTTGTAAATTTCTGGAAATCTCTGGAAATCTATTTTGTTTGAAAATGCATTTGAGAGGCAGCTGAACTTCATGAAATAATAGGAATAATTTTTGATGATGGAACATTCTGTGTCCTTCATTGAACTAGCTTGTCTCCCCAATCTCCAAAAGCTTTTAATGCATTACATAGGATTATTACAGAAAGGTGGTGAAAACTCAGCCCATTGTCTCTTCCAGTTTGGAATGAGCGATATTTCTATCATTATTGTCCTGTATAGTCCCCGTAGCCCTGTCCATTTTGTTATTAGGATCTGCTTTTAATTGTAAGCATTCTGCCAGATATGAACAATATGATCAATCTCAAACAAAAACAGACTTTGGAGGGAAAGCTCAGCAGGTCTGGCTGTATCTGTGAAGAGACATCAAAGTTAATGTTTCAGGTGTGATGACCCTACTCAATCTGTATTCCCAATGATTAAATGGTGTGTATATAAAATATAGTTCAGTTTATCGCATTTAAAATGATCCTGTTCAGTTCATATTGTCATTCAGCATTGCATCTCCCAAACGTTGGCTCGTTCCTTGTTGTGAACTATATTCAATTCTATCTGACGTTAAGTGTGATGATAACTGGGGAATATCATTGTACTTCCCATGCAGTCTCCACAGCCACTGCCCCCATTCCGCCATAATTCCTAGCTAAACCTGACCTGATAAGTCTTAATGAATAAGTCCACTTTTGGTTTTGGACTGTTTTACAGCAAGTAAAACTGCGTTAAGATGTTTGTCAATTTGTATAAATTAATTACTGAAGCATGTTATGAATGGGAGGTCCGACGTTTCTTTATTAGAGCAGTGAGAGGAACATTCAGAGAAGTCTACACTTCCTGTCTATGTTCAGGGCAACTGTTCCCAGTGACAGTGTGTTGGCTGGTTTGTTCCCATGGAGGAGAGATCAGCACAGTAACAACATCCTGACTGTGTTTCTTTTTCTAGTGGAGCGGCTTAAATTCTGGGTAAGATGCTTACAGCATTGCAAACTTACAACAGAGCAGAGTCATGTAGCCTGCAATAAGAAAACATCCATCATTCACCCTCACAACTGACTTCACTGGAGCAATTGGTGATGGGAGATGTGACCAAAGGCCAGCAATGTCAGCATCCAGTTCAGTCCAGTTATATTGTGAACTGAATGTGCTGTATTGAAAGCTAGAACTGTTTGCTCAGTGACTGTGATTGCTATCAGTCTCCATGCAATGCAACTGTGTCGTTGGAGGTTTTCCCTCTCCTCTTGGTGACAGTGCAGTATCCCAGTGTATGCGCAGATGCATCAGCTCCAACAGTAACAGAGATCAGCAGCTGCACCGACGTGGAGAGGACAGGTCTGAATCTGAGAATAATGGACTGGATAATTACACCAATGGAGAGGAGGTTTTCCTTGGGTCTTTTTCAACATTTCCCTCTATTGGGAATTTCTACCATATCGGATATTAGTGGTGCTGAATATCATTTTGGGCGGGATGGAGGGTGTGTTACTAACCTATTCTCACTATTGATGGTGTTCTCTACCTCTGCCCATTCATTAATCCCATAAACAAATTTGAACTTCATTGCAATTTCTGTTATCTATATTTGTCAAAGAAAGAAACTATTATCTTCAATTCAAATTGCTGTCTCCATTCATCTGAATTGCAGACCACTTACAAACATCTGAGAACAAAACTGTGAACAACCTCGAGATCCCCTTTTGCCCTGAACTGAAGTATGTCCCATGTTCCCTCTGTCACCAACCCTGTCCACTACCAGCTCATAATATCCCCAATGTCCATCTCTGCGTCAGTGCTGTGGCTGAACAACCCAGTGGCTGCACGTTGGCAAAATTCAGACTTAATGTTTCAAGCTCTTTTCTGGCCACTTTTCCAGTTACAAGTATTTCAATCGCAAAATTGTTCTTGTCTCAGACGTTACTTCATGGTTAGGACAATGTGTCAGAGTAGGAATGTCGCTGGATATAATTCAGGAGCAAAGCTTATTAAACAAAAGACATTGTTTCAAGTGACTTTGAAGATTAAACCAAATAAAAGAAGATGCTGGAGATCTGAAATTGTATAATAAATGCAAAGAAAAGTACAGAAAGTGCTGGGGAGCTTCTCTGAACTGAAAATAGTTGGAAAATAGTGTGAATAATGCTGGTGACAGGGAAGTCTGCTTTGAAGGGGAGGAGGAGTGAGTTAAATCGATAGAGAAAAAGAGAGTTAGAAGAAAAAGAGCAAACAAAGCGATTGCTAATCAGCTGGGATGGAAATAAAATGTGAGATTCACCTTATTTATTTTTAACTTTTCCCATCTTCCTGAATATCATGTCCATGCCGGTACATATACATCCCGCTTTTCAAAAATTCGTTTTTTGCCACTTCAGTTTCCGAAAAATCTCCATTACGTCCTGTTTTCAATAACCAAAAGAAATCTGAAGAGGATTTTCACTTTTCCCAAGAAAGATGATTGTTCTCCCACATAAATTAATGTTACTTTGCTTTACGCCATATCAGCTTATGAAAGGTTTTGTAGGAACACTCTACTTTCAGATACCGAAGGAAACCTGTATATATCTAAGATCACGTTTAAAGCGATTTGATCCCACTTGTCTGTCTTCACTGAGTGTCGTCATCTTCTTAAATTTATTAATGTGAAATAGGTACCAATGGCTGGGCCAGCATTCGTTCACTCATTTTCTTGCCCTTGAGAAGACCTTGAGCCTCAATGGCACTTACACAGAGTGAGACACACAAGGTGACAGCTGTGCAGGAGGTGTGAAAAGCAAGATCGACTTTCACAAGATTAATATTATTTGAAAAGTTCGAGATTTCAATTCGTCAGTGTAATTAAGGTAAGGAAGAATGTGTTCCTGAGCATGCTGGTCCATGTTTTCAAGCCTCTGTATCTTCTCCCTTTTGGAAGAGGTTGTAGGAGATCATTACCGGTTTTGGAGAGATATTTGATCTTGCCAGCATTTCGCTGACAATGAGAAGTATAAATGGATGGAAGTTGTCTTCCATGATAGTCTGGGCTGTGCGCACAACCATCTGTAGTTTCTTATGGTCTTGTGAAGAGCTGTTACCATCACACTATTGTGCACAAGAATAGAATGCTTTAAGTTGCCAGTATGCCGAGCACTGGGAGAAGGTAGCTCCAATATATTTAGATGTAACATTCGTTAGATGTATATTTGGCTGTTAAATGGATATCCAAGGTCTGGTTGCTTTTTTGACAACAATTGAAATTTAACCAATAAATTTAAATTATGTACACGATACCAAAACACAGGTGAGTTTATTTTATTGTTGAAAATGTGTTGCTGGTTAAAGCACAGCAGGTCAGGCCGCATCCAAGGAATAGGAAATTCGACGTTTCGGGCATAAGCCCTTCATCAGGAAACTGTTTGAGAACGTGGCTGAAGAGTTTCTGTGCAGAGGAGATGACCTGGGGGGTGCAGTGAGAGAGAGACTCACTGAAATCCTTGTAGAGGGAGGAAGAGAGCTTCTTCAAGGAAGGCATCCTTGCAAGAGGATTCGCAGAAGGTTAAAATCTTCGGGTAAAAAATGAGGTCTGCAGATGCTGGAGATCACAGTTGAAAATGTGTTGCTGGTTAAAGCACAGCAGGTCAGGCAGCATCCAAGGAATAGGAAATTCGACGTTTCGGACATAAGCCCTTCATCTGGAAGTTTATTTTATTGCCAACATCCAACCAAAGAGCCATCACATGCTTCAAAAGAATAGAGAAGCCATCACCATCAGAACGAGGGAGAAATAGACAGACACGGAAAAGGAGAGAGAGAACACAGCGAGGTAACTAGAAGGACAGTAAGTAAAACAGAGAAAGGAAACAAAACAAGAAACATACACCCCCATGGACAGGGAGAAGGGGAGATAGTCATTTCATGGAAAGAAACAGAAGACAGAGAAAAGGAAAATACAAGGAAACAGACAGTGTGAGAGAAATAGTGAGACACAAAGCACAGAGTGAGCTGGGGATGGGGAATGAGAGGTGCTCGGGGTGAGGACCAGACAGAGTTCGGAGTGAGCTGGCGGGAGGGAGATGAGGATTTACTTTGATCTGTAGCAAGGTGTACAGGCTGATCTTAGTAAGCAAGGATGTGCAGAACAATGGTTGTAAAACATGCCTGAGAGGCATATAGGTTACGCTGCACAGAGCGTGCGCGAGGCGAGATCAACATGAACAAGATCAGTATTATCTGAGATTAGAGAGTACATTCATCAGTCTAATAACAACCAGGAAGAAGCTGTTACTGAAACAGCTGCTCAGTGTTTTCAAGCTTCCACATCTTTTAGCCTGATAGAAGAGGTTGTGGGAGACCCTTACTGGTATGTGATGGGTCTTTGACAATGTTAGAACAAACATTCCAGCACAGAAACAGGCCATTTGATGGTCCAAGTCTGCGCCGATCCAAATCCTCTATCTAAATCTGTCGCCTATTTTCAGGTTGTGAGTATCCATTTGCTCCCTGCCCATTCATGTATCTTTCCAGAAACATCTTCAATGGAACCACTGGTCACAGTTCTCCATTCTGAGAAACTCTCTCCCCCACTATTCTCTGCCTCCTGTTGCCCAGCCAGTTCTTTATCCACGAAGCTAACGCACCATGTGACTTTCACTTTCTCCATAACCCGACCATGGGGAAACATACCAAAAGCCTTCCTGAAGGCCATGTACATGACATCTACAGTATCTCCCTCATCAATCAACTTTGTCACTTCCTCAAAGAATTCTATTGAGTTGTTAAAACATGACCTTCCCTGCACAAAACCATGTTGTCCATCACTGATAAGTCTGTTTTCATCCAAATGAGAGTAGATCCTAACCCTCAGTATATTCTCCAGCAGATTCCCTACCCCTGACATCAGTCTCACCGATCTATAATTGACTGGATTGTCCCTACTACCTTTCTTAAACAAGGGGATTAACAATTTTCCAGTCTTCCAGGGCCTCAGCCGTGTTCACGGATGCTACAAAGATATCTGTTAATGCCCCAGCTATTTCCTGTCTCCCTTCGCTCAGTAATCTGGGGTAGATGTTGGCAGCTTTTCTGAGGCAACAAGCCATGTAAATGGAATCATTGGTTGGGATGTTAGAGTCCATGTTGGTCAGTGCTGTACACCCAACCTTCTGTAGTTTCTCACGGTCCTGACTGGGGCAGTTGCCATACCAGGCTGTTATGCACCGGGACAATACACTCTCAATGGTGCATGTGTAGAAGTAGCGAATGCTGAATTTCCTGTACCACCTCAGGAAGGAGAGGCATTGTTGAACCTTCCCGACCATTGGACCTATGTGAGAAGTTCAGGACAGGTTGTGAGTTATCATTACTCCGAGGGACTTCATGGTCTGCACTCCCTCAAATGGTTGATGTAGATGGAGTATGTTCCCCTCCTTTCTTCATAAAGTCAGTGAACAGTCCTTTACATTTGCCGGATTAGAGAGAGGTCATTTTCAATATACCTTGCCACCAAGCCCTATATCTCCTTTCTGCATTCTGATTCGTTGTTGTTTAATATCCGTATTGCTATAGTGATGTCATCAGTGAACTTGTAGCTGGCGTTGTTTGGAATTTGGAAACTCAGCCTTGGCTGTATAGGGATTACGTAGGGGACTGAGGACCAAGCCTTGGCTGTATAGGGTGTACGTAGGGGACTGAGGACACAGCCGTGGGTGTACAGGGAGGACATTAGAGGGCTTAGGACACAGCCGTGTGTGTACAGGGATAACAGTAGTTGGTTGAGGACACAGCCGTGAGTGTACAGAAAACACACTAAGGGGCTGAGGACACAGCCGTGGGTGTACCTGGAGTACCATAGGGGCTGAGGGCACAGACGTGGGTATACATGGAATACAGTAAGGGGCTGAGGGCACAGACGTGGGTGTACAGGGAATACAGTAGGGGGTTGAGGTCACATCTATGGGTGTGCAGGGCGTACAGTAAAGTGCTGAGGGTACAGCTATGGGTGCATAGGGAGGGCAGTAGTGGGCTGAGGGCACAGCCATGCGTGTATAGGGAGGACAGTAGTGAGCTGAGGGTATAGCCATGGGTGTACAGGGAGTATTGTCGGGTGTTGACAACACGTCCTTCTGCAGCTTTCGTGTTGATTGTTATTGTGGACGAGGTGGTTTTAACCTATCTTCACGATTGTGGGTCAGAAATCTGAGGAGCCAGGTGCAGAGGATGGAACCGAGACCAAGGTCTCGGAGTTTTGTGATTATTCTGTAAGGGATAATGATTTTGAAGGTGGAGCTTTAGTCAATGAGCAGGAGTCTGGTGTAGGTGTCCTTGTTGTCCAGATGTTCCAGGTATGCGTGCCGGCTCGGATATGGCATCCTTTGTGAACCCGTTACATCAGTCGGCAAACTATAGTGCAGCAGGTCAGGCTGGGATACTGGAGTTGGTGTAGGCCATAACCAGCCTCTCAAAGCACTTCATGATTATTGAGGTTGGAGTCACTGGATTGTCGTCTCTAAGGGCATGTTCCATATGCTTTCTCACTTACAAGGATGATGATGGCCTTCTTCAATCAGTTTGGGACTTCATCTTCTGGAGGGAGAAGCTGAAGTTGTATGTGAATACCTCTGCTAGTTGGTACAAACAGGATCTGTGTGCTCAGCCAGAAACACTGCCCAGGCCCATCACTTTCTTTGATTTCACTGAAAGACTGACCTTGCCTGCAGCGGTGACAACAGCCACAGGTACATCTCAGACAACCAGGAACATGAATTTGACTGGGAAAACACTACCATCATAGGACAAGCCAGACAGAGAACAGCCAGGGAATTCCTAGAGGCATGGCATTCATCCACTAACTCCATTAACAGACACATGGACCTGGACCCAATATACAAAACACTACAGCTGAAACTGACACCCGGAAACGGCAAGAACATCCATCAACAGACACATCGACCTGGACCCCACATACAAACTACTACAGCTGAAACTGACACCCGGAAGCGGCAAGAAGAAACCACTATAAATACCGGAAGAAACATCAAAGCAGCGCTTCACAGGAGGCTCCAATAGCACTGATGATGTTCCCTAGCCAGAGAACGAAACGTTTGCAGCAAAAACTTCCAGCTCGGCGAACAGAACCACAACAACATCTGGGACTTTCACGGCTAATGTCAGCCCTCAGTGACAGTCACGCAGTCATTTATGACCGACATCCCCTCCCCTCACCTCCCTCTGTTGTCTTCAACACACAATGACATTGGTCGGTGTGAGCACAAAGTCAGCATTGAGGCAGTTTGCCAGTGATAGACTGGGATCGTGCGCCATCAAGTTCTGTGTCACCATAATGGGGTCAATTCATAATAAAATGGTGGGCAGGGTGTCAGTGCCAGTGGTGCAAGGAGTGAAGACTTGGCAGGTGTAATTCCAGTCATGCTGCTTTAACCTGAATGGAGTCAATCATCTTGAGCGTTGTGCCTTTCCAATGGGGGACCTTCCTTAGGTAGTCAGGAAGTACCAGTTACGTGAACCATCTGACCTGACGGCAGTTTTACCAGGTTTGCAGATGATACAATGATAATTGGATAGGCAGGTGATATTGAGGAAGTGGGGAGGCTGCAGAAAGAGTTGGACAGATTAGGACACTAGGAAAACACATGGATGATGGAACACAACATGGGATCATGTGAGATTATGCACTTCAGTAAGCAGAATACAGGCAGATACTATGTTCTAAAAGGCTTCATGAAATCTGAAGCACAAAAGGAGTTTGGAGTCCTCACCCTCTCTTAAGGTTAATGCGCAGGTGCAGTTGGCTATTAGGAAAGCAAATGCAATGCTAACATTCATTTCAAGAGAGTGAGAATACATGGGCGGAGACATACTGCTGAGAATGTAATGGGCTATGGTCAGACAGCATTTGGATTATTGTGAGCTGTTCTGGGGAAGGATCTAAGGGTATCCTGGGAATGATGGCTTGTGATATGAGCGGCAGTTGAGGGCTCTATGTCTGTACTCAATGGAATTTAGAAGAATGGGAGGGGGCGCAACTGATTGAAACTGATCGATTACTGCATCGATTGATACAGTTAGAGTATAGAAGATATTTCCACTAGTTTTAGAGACTAAGACAAAATGGCACAGTTTCAGAGTGAAGAGATAGGCTGAATGGCCTATATCTATTGCTATATCTCATGCCCTAATGGTCATACAGTCTATTATTCAGAGCAGAATTGTAAATCCCAGACCTACTCTTGTAATCCTTGTATCAGTATGTTGATTTGACTTCACCCTCTGGTCAATGGTAACCCCTGTAATATGAATGGTGGGAGGATTCAGTGTTAACCAGTAGCGCAGTAATATGTTGAATATAAGCTGCTATCTGTGAGTCTCATCTGGCGGGAGTACATTGTATCTACGATGATTGTCATCTTCAGTCCCGTATTTTTGAAGGATCGATCCTGCAACGCTAATATTGTTGAATTTAACAAAACAGGTGAAATTTATCACAGCGCTCAGCAATAATATTTCATGGAACACTGATCACCCTTCTAATAGCAGAAAGGTCTAAAATGTTCATCATCAGAAACACTACTTTCCTGTTCATGTTCAAATCAGACAACCTGTCCCATCGAGGTGCTCAAATTGGAACTACTGAAACATTTGTTATGGTTCTGTTCGCCGAGCTGGGAATTTGTGTTGCAGACATTTCGTCCCCTGTCTAGGTGACATCCTCAGTGCTTGGGAGCCTCCTGTGAAGCGCTTCGGTGATCTTTCCTCCGGCATTTATAATGGTTTGTCTCTGCCGCATCCGGTTGTCAGTTCCAGCTGTCCGCTACAGTGACCCGTATATTGTTTCGTTTGAACAGGCATTTCAAGGCAGCTGCACATCAGAAAAGAACAGGAAGGAAGAATGGCTGACTGCACTGTACGTGTCACCAGACCAGCATGTCTGTCCAGGCACCTAAAGTATTTAGTGTGGGTCAGAGAACCTCAGAATTATTAGAGCACAGATGGAGGCCATTCAGCCCATCGAGGTGTCACAAGCTCTCCAACAGCACAAACAGAGATAGAGAGAGTGTGTGGAGATAGATGGTGTGTTAGATAAATGAACAGAGAGAAAGAATTGAAGGGAGATAAACTGAGAGAGGATAGAAAGGGGAGTGACTAACTAAGTGAGAGAGGTGTTAGATGAGTTTGAAGTTAGACAGATCAGGAGATCGCATTAGAGTATATAAATATGGGCAGATAGAAATTAGAAGTTTTATTTAGAAATTCCTCTGGACTGTAAGCCCTTTGTCTGGGCGCCATACCCTGTCAGCACTATGCTGATACTGGCTGTCATCCCAGAGTATTTATTTCCAATAATATCACATAATTTACTGACAACTAAACAGAACCCATTCGGCCAATAGATTGGTTCCATGTGGAAAGCAGACTTTTTAAATAGACTGTGCCATGAGCAACAGGAAATGATGACACCCCTTCCCCCCACACCCCGGTACTGTATGAGAGACTAGGCCAGAGAATCTCTGTCAGGGGACTCACTAACTGAGGGGAAATAAGCATCTCAGCTGTGGGTGAAATAATAATCGATAAAGTTTGCACACCATTTACCTAGTTTTGTAATCATCATTTCAATTCATATAGTACAGTATCAGGTGTGCATTCTATCAACCTTACCTCTTTATACGTTACATATATTAGTATATGCAGAAAATCATGTTGTTTCTGTATTTTATATTGCATGAATGCATTTCATTAATATTGTCTCTGCTATTTCTTCATTGTAAATGTATCCTTGAATCTGTTCTTCATATGAGTTATAAAGAATAACGTTCCAATACTGGTGACTGGAAAACATCACTGTTCCTCTACCCACTCTCAACAACCATGTCCCCCAGTCCTCTTCATCTTCTGTCTTTCCCCAATGTCATAATCACAATGTAATTGAAGTCCATTAAATGACACGTCACCACAGTTAGCATGGATACCATCAACAACATAACCCACACCTGCCCTGTCTCATTCCGGAATAACAATCTAAATTGTGTTTGTCACTTACAATTCTCTGTTAACATATCCATGCCATTCGTTTTCTTAGACACAATTTGCCATCAGAGCATGGACAAAAGCTGGTCTCTCAATGTTTTACAGATATTGCAATGACTGATCTGTAGTTACAGGATTTATTTCTCTATTTATGAGCAGAGAATCATGTTTATGTTCCGTCAAGCCTCTGGCATTACTTCCATGTCCAAAGTAGACTGAATGATTACACACAATCAATCTGCTATCTTCAACATTCCTTCCTTCAGTCACACTCACATATCACACCTAGAAAGCATAAAGGTTCAAAGTTATTTTGAACTTTAATAAAGCAGTATTGAATTCCATTCGGTTAACTGGAGCTATTTGTTCAGCCATTGTGATTGTGTCAGTCTCCGTGGATCCAAATCATTCAGAGAGAGTTTCTCTCTTTTATCAATAAGGGAATGCTTTCAGTGTTTTATCCCATAGTATGAGCGGAAGCATAATCCACACCAGTAACAGGGATCAGCAGCTCCAGAGAGGTGGAGGAGAGATCAGTCTGTGAGAACATTAGACTGCACTGTTCCAACAATGGACAGGAGTTTATCCTATGGTCTTTACTGGCTTTCCCAGCCTTGGATATCACTAGCATATCAGATTTAAGGTGCACTGATGGTTATTCAAGCTGGCTACTATCCTATTCTTGCTATAGTTGGTGTTCCTGGTAAGTCACTCTGTCTGTCGACTGAACTGAATTGATGTTGATGATATGTAAATTTTGTAAAGGTGCAAGTCAAATTTTTCAGTTCCAATCAAAGATTCTATTCCTTGGAAATAATAACTAGCAAATTGTTATTGACAAATTACTCCCAATATGCGTGGATATGCAAAGTGTATATCTCCATATCATCCCCACATACCAATCCTGTCCAGTACAAACATTAAAACGTCCCAGTCTCCTCATCATCAGTGCAACTTCTGAATAAACCATTATTTGAGCCTTTGTTAATTCTGGATACATGTTTCAAGCCCCTTCTTACTACGTGTGCGGTGCAAAATAATTGAACTTGAAATGTTTAATTTTTTCCGTGTGCAGAATCTGAAAGATTGGAAGATAATGTATGGTGGTCACTTCATTGGCTTGTAATCTAGATCCACAGAATAACAATCTGTTGATATCGGCTTGCCTGATGCCCATTAGAGAAGGCAATAGTTTCATACTTCCCTGGTCAGGTCTCAGTTTAACTGCAAAATTACAGCAGTTTGTTTTACTCTTTCCTGTCCTGTGGAACAGCTGAACCAGCCACTCAGTTCAAGGTCAGTACAACATGCTGGTCTGATCAGGGATGCACACATCCCATGAGGGAAAAACAAAAGTGAAGGCAGCTCCCTTCCTCTGCCTGTTTCCCATAATCCGACATCTGATTACCATTCAAGTAGGTGGCCATTCACTGCTTTAGACGTATTCTTTGTGATTGAGTCTCTCCTTGGGAGTGATGTCCATCTCGATAGGCACCTCTGGTGCTGGCTTTATTCATGCTGACCTAAGGATGTAAGGATATTTGATTTTCCACATCAGTGGTGATGCATTGTAAATGAATGGTTTCCTTTGTCACATGAAGGAAACGGAGCCAGCTCAGTGAGGGAAATGAATTATTGCGATCAAACTTGAGAGTTTTTTTTGAGGCAGTATTTGGGGTATTGTGGACAGATTTTCTCTCCTTTACAAGGACTGATCTCCTTACCACGGAGAGAGTGAACAGGAGTTCTACCAGATTAATCCCTGGGATAATGGCATCATAAGGAGTAAGTGAAGTTTGATCTGTAGTAGTTTGATCTTTCAGACAATAAGAGATGATTGCATTGAACACTGAGTGGGATGGGTAAGCACTGATTGCATTTAAACAGCTAATGAGAAGGTGATAAATACTATGTCTGCTGTTTCACTCAGGATGAATGATTCTGGATAGTTTAAGTGCCTCTGAGGACGTTATGCCCACCCACTTCAACCTCCACTCCCCACGGTGATTGAGAGAGACAGAGAAGTCCAGGTTTTGAATAAACTCTCTCCACATTAATACAGTGCAGTCGGTGTGTGATCCTGCACTGAATGTCATATTATCCACCACCCCCGACAGCAGCCACAATACGTTCAATCTAAAACAGTTAACTATGCCCTCCAGGATCTGACATTCATGAAGAACATGAATCCATCTTCTCAGAGATGCAAGGTGACTCCTTCAGGTTTAGAATAGAAGTCTAAAAGACACAGGAACAGAAATTAGGCCAGTTAGCGCATTGAGTCTGCCCATCATGCAATAATCGCTGATAGGTTTCTCAAATCCATTCTCCAGGCTTCTCCTCGTAATTCTTCATCCTCTGGATCATCAAGAACCTATCTATCTCCGTCTCAAATATAGATAATACACTGCCATCTGTGGTAATACGTTTCAAAGATTCGCCATTCGCTGGTAAAAGACATTTCTCCTTATCACTGTTCTAAAAGGTGTTCCCTTTCATCAAAGTCTGTGTCCTCGACCTCTCGTCCAATGGAAACATCTTACCAACATCAACTCTATCCCGGTAATTCAGCATCCTGCGCTTCCATTACTTTCCCTCTCATCTTCTAAACTTTACCGAGGATAGACCCAGAGCCCACAAACATTCCTCATACGATAAACTTTTCAATCCTATGACCATTCTCGTGAAATATTCTGCACAAGCTACAGAGCCACTATACCCTTCCTGAAATATGGCGCTCAAACTTTCGAACAATACTCCAAACGTGGTCTGACCAGAGATGTATACAACCTGTTTTATATTCAATTCCTCTCGTAATAAATGCCAAAAATAATAAATGCAATTGCCCTCCTGACTACTGCCTAACCTGCAAGTTTACCTTGAGAGAACCTGCACTAGAACTCCAAGTCCCTTTGCACTACAGATTTCTGAATTTTCTCCCCATAAAAAAATGGACATACCTCATTCTTCGTACCAAAGTGAATGACCTCCACTTTCCAACGTTGGAATTCATCTGCCAATCTCTTTTTCAGTCTCTCCGCCTCCTCAATAGGACATAGTCCATCTGCCTATCAATGAATCGTCTGCAATCTTAGCCAGAGGACGCTCAGTTCCATCATCTAGATTATGGACGTAACAAGTAAAAAAGTTACGATTCCAACACTGAGCCTTGTAAACCATCACTTGTCACCTACTGGCATCCTGAGAAGTACTCTTTTATCCCCACTCTTGCTTTCTGCCAGACACAGAAAAGCTTTTATCATGCCACTAACTTGCCTCTAACACCACGGACCCTAAACGTACTCAGTCATCTCCTGTGTGACGCCTTGTCAAAGGCGTTCTTGAAATCCAGGTGGATAACATCCATAGCCTGTGCTTGATCAAGCCTGCTCATTTCCTCTTCAAATAATTCCGACAGATTTTTCAGGCATGATCTTCCCTTGATGAAAACCAAAGTGATTTTGCCCTTTTTAACAAACACTTTGAAGTATTCAGAAATCTCATCCTTCACAATGAATTCCAGGATCTCACCCACGACCGTAGTTAAGCTATTAATTGTGGATTTCTTTTTGTCTTTTTCCTCACTCCCTTGTTACAATGGGGTGTCACGTTCGTGGGTTTCCAGTGTTCTGGGATCGTTCCTTACTCTAGTGATTCTTGAAAGCTCACCACTATCCCCCACACCCTCGACAGCTATCTTCCTTATATCTTGGGATAGTCCATCAGTCCAAGATATTTAACCACCTGCAGGCCATTCAGATTTTTCTAGCTCATGCTATCATAATGGTGGCCAGCATACTCAGCTCTGGCCCCTCTCTATCTTGAATGTTAAGGTATCACTCATATCTTCCACAGTGAACTGATTTTTCAGTTCCTCGGCCTTTTCTTGTTTACCACTACTACCTCTCCAGTGTCATTTTCCAGCAGTCCAATGTCCAGTTTTGCCTCTCTTTTGTACTTTTATATTGAAGAAGCTCTTACAGACTTCCTTTATATTAGTGGCTAGTTTACCCCCATATTTAATAATCTCCCTCCTTATTTTATTTTGTTTGCCCTTGTTTTGTCTTTGTAAGCTTCTCAATCCTCTGGTTTCCCACTGACCCTCGCCACATTATTTGCGTTCTCATTTACTTCTATGCTGTCCCTGAATTCCCTAGTCAGCGATGGTTGCCCTCATCCTCCCTGTACCATACCTCTTTTCCTCAGGATAATTCTCTGCTGCATCCTGAATTAGCCCAAAAATCTCTGTCATTGCTGTTCCCACTGTCGTTCCTTTGGGCCCGTCTCCCAGTTATTCTATCCAGCTCCTCTCTCATGCCTCTGTAATTGCCTTTATTCAGCTGTAATACCATTACCTCTGATTCTAACTTCTCTATCTGAAATTGCCAGAGTAAATTCAATCATATTATGATCACTGCCTCCTATTATTTCCTTCATCTTAAGCTCCCCTCATCTAATCTTCCTGCACAAACTGCGAACAAAACGCCATCTCATACATTTTCTACAAAATCCTTTTCCTGCAAAGCACTATACAAACTGAATCCCAGTCCACCTGCATAATGAAATCCCACATGATCACTATAAAGTTTGCCTTTCTACAGATGATTCTATCTCCAGGTTATCGTGCACCCCAGATTCTGACGACTGTTTGGAGGCCTGTCCGTAACTCCAATTGCATTTTTTTCATCTTATTGATTCCCCAATTCTACCGACACAGATTCTCCACCATCTAATTCACCATCATTTCTTCTAATTGATCCAATTCCATTTTATATTAAGGAGAACAATCTGTTTCTCTGCCCACCTGCCCTATTCAATATCTTGAATATTCTGCTCCCCAATCCTGATCCTCTTGCAGGGACGTCTCTGTGATGCCCACCACGTCATACCTGCCGATTTGTGTATGCGTTCACTTGCTCATTTACATTATTCCTTACACTGCTTGCATTCCGATATAACAGTTCAGTTCTGTATTTACCATACCTCTTCTCATTGTCATTTGTTTGTCCAGCCCGTTGGTACCTACACGAACCCTGGGCCA